>NC_138032.1:70289787-70589101 GCF_964106645.2 Podarcis pityusensis | reverse complement strand
AACTGCATGCTGCCCTTGGTCTAATTTCATGAAAGCGGGGGGAACCCAAAGGGGGAGAAAGGAGGGAAATACTGGTGGTGGGGGAGGCAAAGTGATGGATAGGGTTGCCAAACGTCTGGAATTTCCCAGACATAGCCGGAATATGGCAGTCGGAAGCAGCGTCCAAGTGGAAATCGCTGAAATGATCGGAGGTATGTCAGCCTATGTTGGAATTCTAAATTTTGTTGAATTTCCTTAAAAATAGCTCAACAATTTTTTGTCCAGATTTTCACCTTATGGCAACCCTAGTGATGGAAGGAAGGGGGGTGGGAACCCTCTGCAAGTGGGCAGAAATGGAGGGAGAGGGAGAGAGCTGTTCCTCACCTCTGGATTACGAATTTCACATGTGAAATGCCTCCTGTGTCACACGTCCTATTCCGTGCCTGAATGCCCACGTGGCTTATCTGGAACAATTCAAGGCTCTACAGGACACATTACTAAACGCATAAAAGATGGCAAGTGCATGTTTAGGTCCCCTACTCCCCATAGCATCTCCCAGAACATAACCACATGTTAATGTCACTGTATTCCCTCCCTCTTCCCCCACCACACACAATGGACTGACACTAGTGGAATGAGAGGCAGGAAACACAGAATATTGTTATATGTTGGGACACCGGTTCTGTTGGTTGAGGAAAGGAATGAAATGCATGGTTGCTATTTTCAGTAACAGTGCATATTTAGTATAACTCCAGTTCCCACCAGCCCCAGGCAGCATGGCTAATTGTTGAGAATGATGGGCATGGCAGTACAACAGCTATGGGTTACTCATCGTGCAGCATTATGTCTTGTTTGGCCTGTACTTAAGCCATGGGTGCCAATGGTCAGTGTGACACATAAATGAACTGAAATTATTGCACGTTACCACTATGCAAATGCTGACACTATACCAGTCTCCTAAAACCAGAGTTTTGATGCTATGATTGACTTCAGATAGGGATTTGTTGCTGCAATTCCACCCCTCCGCTTTCCAGACACTATAACCTAGATTACCAAGTCACCTGCATTTTTAACAATATGGCAGTTTAAAATCTCTCCAGTAAATGCAGTGAACAAAACAGAGCTGAAAGAATCGATACATCAATTTGTCAATTCATCAAGGAATTAATTTATGAGCCAAGATCAATTAGTTACAGTAGCCCATTTATCTCAATAGAAGATAACGGAATCCATTGATCTCAAAACTGTGCATAAGACGAACTAATTAGAAGCACCTCTGCCTAATCAGGATGCTTCAAAATAGAGGGCTTCCCAAGAGTCAGGTGTGCCAATTCAGTTTGCCCGACACCCACAAGTCACACACTGACAATACCAAATACTCCAAATGAAGAGGTTGCTTTAGTTACTCTGTGTGTGTGTGTGTGTGTGTGTGTGTGTGTGTGTGTGTGTGTAATTGACAAAATAAAATATAAACAGATATGTGTGTGTCTCAAATTGACAAAATAAAATATGAACAGATAAAATCAATTTAAAGCAAATTTAAAACCATATAAAACACAAAATTCCAAAAACGCTCAACCAACAGTACAATAGGACAGACAAGTGCTATCCCACTCCATTGTAGAGCATAACTTCTTAAATCTTGGGTAGATAAAAATGCCTTAGCCTGGTGCTTAAAACGCAACAGTGATGGAGACAGGCATTTCACAGATGAGGAGCCACCACTGAAAAAAAGCCTGTTCTCATGCAGTCACTCTCTGCACTTCCCTTCAGTGAGGCACACGGAAAATGGTTTCTGATGAAGACCACAGCATTTGGACTACTAGTAGGATCAGAGCAGGTCGTTGCGCTGTCCAGAAGGAGTGACTCACACAAAAGCTCTGTTCTGCTTAGTGCCTTTCTTGAAGCTCCTTCCAACGATGACTTGCTGTTAATGCATTTCCACAAGGAAGGCAGTGTCTGCAAACACAGCTGCCCTCCAGGTGAGCCGCAACCTCCAGATCCCCTGCTTTCACTTTTTTTTAAAGTACCTTTAGCACTCAAGATGTGAAGCACATTTGTTTTGTGAAAAAACAAGCCTGTTCCCACCTCTCGGTGATTTTAGCCAATGAATGAAGTCATAGCAATGGCAGGCATTAAGAAAGCAGAGCTAGCCAATTCAACGAAAAGGTGCCTAGAGTGAAAAATCTCTCTACACAAGGAATTGCTTGGTTCGTTTTAAGCCTCCCCCCCCCCCCCCGGTCTACCTTAGCAGATAAGTGACAGCTGCCCAATGTACCAGCTCAAAAGCAAAAGGTAGCAATGAAGACAGGAGTTTGTGATAGCTCTAACTCAGGTCTTATTTCACATAAGAAAATAAAACAAAAGTTCCCTGAATTACTCTACTAATGAAGGTAGAGCCCACCAGTATTATGCCCATATTGCAGGAGGCAGGTCTCAGAATGAGCAAGACGAGGTTTATACCATTCCTGTAAAGTAACACAAGGTATCTATACTGTTCACACTTTACTGGAGAGAGTGGGGAGTTGAAGTAATGTATGGCAACTGTGAGGTACAGTCCAATGCTATTATCCCGGCATTTTGTTGTTTTTAGGGGAAAGCGGAGTGGGGGGTGGGGAAGCTGACTGTGAAGCTGATTATAGCAGTGGTGCAAGCAATTATGGGCTGCAGAGGATGACAGGAGCCAAGGAAAGAATCGAAGATTTCAGCAGCGAGTGGGAAGATGTCAGGATGCCAGGCCTACTCACAAATGAACAGCAGGTCTACCTGCTGAGAAGAACTGTGGGGCAGACCCATAATACAAGTTTCTCAGAGGCAAAGCTCAGTCACCAGACCTACTAGAAATCTACCTGTCCTCTGATGCTGTTTATATATTTGGAGAGTCTCCCCTGCCCCAGAAAAATTCCACAAAGAATGACGTTCCTATCACTAAAAGCCCTTAAATTTTAAAGAAACGTTTGCTTGTTTCATGACAGCTTGGGTTGACTTGCTGGCACTATCAGTGGTTTGCAGCACCACATGGACTTGGTGATAGTAAATGTCCCACCTGCCATTACAATGCTCATTCTACTAAAGAAAAATAGTGCAGACTCGCCACTGATCACAGTTCCAGGGCCACTGGATAGCAAGTGATAATTTTACTTACAAAGCTGTGCTGTGCCAGGGCAGTGCAGGACAATTGTCACTACAACAGCAGCAGATACACCCCACTGGTGTCTAATCCCCCCCCCCCCCCAAATCTGGTATGGTACATCAGGTCATTGATACAGCCAATGTACATGGAAGGTCTTAGTTTCAGTCCCTTATATCTTCAAGGATCCCCTGGAGAGCCATTGCCGGACAGGGCATACAATACTGAGCTAGACAGACAATGCTCTACCTCTCTCTAAGCAGCTCCCTGTGGTCCCCATCAGCTCTGAAGATTCAGACCCTAATTTCCTGGTTTCACTAAGAAGGGAGACACTTAAGCGGTGGAAGTTCATGAATTAGGCAAGGATATAGCCGATTGCACAAATCAAGCAAAGTACCGCTGGTCTCATGAACTGGGCAGGAAATAGACTTCGCACATTACTTAGGCAGCAGTATCTGCAATTTCATGAATCAAGCCATGTTTTAATGAATGAAGCAGTTTCACAAGTTCATTGTTAACATGCACACAGTTCAAAACACAACCCTCTGACAGATCTGAAGGAGTAAGTTGTGTTTGCGGTCGGTTTCCAATTTCTCAGGGCCAAATGATAATTGTAGGGATGCAGTTAAGTGCATTTTTATTTTTATTATTAGGCAAGTAGCCAAGGGGAAGCCTGAACAACCTCTGAACAATGAGGGCAGGGAAATATTTGTCTACCAGAAGCAGATGAGGAATTTCCCTCTTGTCTCACTTTTTATTTCCACATACCGGGGTTGTTGAAAGTTATCAGAGCCCAACCTCTCCCTTTGTGTAATGTTGAACAAGGCATGTTACCAAGTGCCAGAACTCTGCAGTGTGTCCAATACCCAGTATTCTTTTTTCAGTTAAAAAAAAAGTGCTGCATTCATATTGATAAAAGTGCCATGGGAGCAAGCAGAAAATGATCACTACACCTGAGGATATCAGGCTAGCTTAGGAGACAGAGTATAGGCTGCATGACCCACCCACCTCCAACACCTTGCCACTGCTCTCCGACTCCTGGCAACATCTGCTGCCTGAGGCACTGGCCTTGCTTTGTCTAATGGTAGGGCTGGTCCTGTGTACAGACTATATCAGGATAAATGTGTCAGGTTGGGGTCAAGCAGTTTTACAAGTATCATGCTAGCTATGTTTGCCTGTGAGTAAACTGATTTCAGCGGGACTTAGTTCCAAATAGGTACGCTTAGGAGAATTATAGCCTCTATCAATTGACAGTTCTACAATTTTTATTTTTAGGGGGAAAAACCACTTTTGAAAATGTAGGCCTATTTATTTATTTTTGATTGCTGTGGAATTCCTCCTGGTGGGTTTTTGAAAACTATTTACTCTCCTTCCTCCTGTAAATGAAAAAGAATAGGATCGCTTTGCACTGAGTATTGAAATGAGAGGTCTGGAGCTACTGACTAATTATAGTAGGATTCTCATAAACAGCACCTGTCAGCTCCAACTGTATTATCAAACTGTGATATCCCTACTGATTTTCACGAGCCAAATATTTGCCCTGGCTCATTCCGAGAGGAGATTTGGGACTGAAGTAAATGGCTAGACTACAGGTTCTTTTCTTAAACAAGGGACTATTACTAGCTCACCCATAAGAATGGCCACATATGAACCCATCACCTAGGTCAGATACTTTAATCCTCCACATTGCCCTTGATTCAAGAAAGAAGAAGATCTAACCTAGCATTACCAAAATGATGTGTGCTGCTTTCCAGTGATGGCTCCTCATGTGAGCACAGCATCCGTCCATTTATCCCATCTGATCTATCTCCAACTGATAAGAGCATGCAAATCATTTCCTGGAAGCTGTAGATGCTCAGAGGAGAGCATTAACACTAAAACAAACCAGATGGATATGCAAGATGTATGGGTGTATTTAATGCATCTGATTTTTATTTTTTGTTTTCCTCTTGCTGTGTCTGTGTCTGTGTGAAAAGGTCAAGGGGCCTCAGCAAAGAGGCCTAACACTTCTCTCTGCACCATGATCCTTTCAAAAAAATTCCCTCCCTCCCAAGCTGCTGTTTGCTGGGGGTGGAGGAGTTGCCACTGGCACCACACCCTTCATTCTTACTCTTGCCTTCAAGCCCACATCTGGAATGTTAAGCCCATGCAGGGCGAAATGAAGACACAAAGCACCCTTGCCTGCTGGGTGATGATTAGTGGAAGGTGCCATTTTGTTAGCAATGGAAGCATAAGCAATAAAGACAGGCTCCAATGAAGGAGTGGTACCTAGACAATTAGATGTGATGTGGATGTTGCCTCTATTGGCTTTAAAGGTTTTGCTGGCTTTATCTGCGTTTTAATTACATATTTATAATTTTTGTGGGCTTCAGCTGTTTTATCATGCACACCACTTAGAGAGAGCTCTTTGATTAAGCAGTTTAAATATGTAGGAGTCTGTGTGGTTGTGGTTTTAGGTTAAGGGTATCTATCCTGGATTTGAGATGTCTATTTTTGTGTATCCTATCATAAAATATTAACAAGAATATAACATTTTTTAGTGTTCAAAGCACTTTCCATACATTATCTCAGTACGCCTTATGGCAAGTCTGCTGTTCAGTACTATTATTCTCATATTCTGTGTGTATGTGTGAGTCAAAGGGAGGGAGGCAGGGAGATTATTTCTAGTATATTCATAGCTGAAATGTGAACCAGTGACTTCACGGCTCACACACTAACTCAGAACATTATACCAGCTCTAAGATGTAACTACTTTAATAATCCTTAAATATAAAGACAATGGTTTTTAAAGAGAGTTGCAGGTGATTAGGAGAGAGACATCATCCCCTGTGTGGTGCATATTCATTTGGCTGAGTCCTCCTAGCATCACCTCTGGTCCAACAGGCTGTGCAGATTTTCAAAAAAGAACCAAAACCTGAAAATCTGAACAGAGATTGTAGTGGGGCGAATGTTTATATAATCCAGGCAACAGTGCTTCTGTCACAGCATCTTAAACTTGCTAGTCTACATGAGTACAGTGGTACCTCGGGTTAAGTACTTAATTCGTTCCAGAGGTCTGTTCTTAACCTGAAACTGTTCTTAACCTGAAGCACCACTTTAGCTAATGGGGTCTCCTGCTGCTGCCGCACAATTTCTGTTCTCATTCTGAAGCAAAGTTCTTAACCCGAGGTACTAGTTCTGGGTTAGCAGAGTCTGTAACCTGAAGCGTATGTAATCTGAAGTGTATGTAACCCGAGGTACCACTGTAATCCTCACAAGTAACAGACAAAAATATGAACTTTCATAGAGACAAAAACACTGACTTTCACAGAGTTTTCTGTTAAAGATTCAGACACCAGGTTTGTGTGCCTGTGTGTGTGTTTGGCAGGGGGAGGGCAACTTTCAGTACTGAAGAGGTGGTTTCACTTTTTTGTCAAGTCCTCTCCCCAACTGTGTCTCTTTACTGATCCTTGAGCTGTATTACCTGTACACACTTACCTGGGGAAAAGATCCAACAGAAACAACGGGAGCTGCTTCCAAGGAAACAGGCATGGGATAGGAAACATTATAACAGCCAAAGCCTTCATTCCCCACCCCCACCCGCTGTAGAATAAAAACAACCCAAACTGCCTACTTTATAAACACCAGTTTGGCTGTAGAAGAATGAAAACGATGATGATATGTTTGCACGTGGTCTACTTTTGGGTACCAAGCCTTTTGCTTTGTTCGGTGCTCCAGAGCTAATTCTAGTCACCCTTCCTATAAGTCTTGCCTAAGCTTCTCCGTTACAAGGCTTATTAGACCTTGAATTATGGAAGTGATGCCATAAAGCATCCCCTCAAGAGCAGCTGTCTGCAACAAGAGAGCTCTTCATTACACACAAGAGAAAGAATGATAAGGTTTGAAATTACTCTCTGGCTCATTCAGCCCACCCCTCACCCACCTCTGACTCTTTCCCTCCATTAATCCTGATGAAGCTATTTGGTGCGTGTGTGTGTTTAGCGGTCTCCTTTAAGGAGATGAAAAGCAAGGATGGGGAACAGAAATCTGGCATGGAAGCATCCCTTAAAAACACTGACGAGAACCATTGGCTCACCAAACTTCTCCAGATTCCTCAAATGGGATGCCAAAGTTAAAATACGTCAAGTTAATACCAGACTTCAATATTTCACCAACACTAGTTTCAGTTTTACTTGGAAAGGCATGGAAAGCTATATATCCTCAGGCTTTTCAGTGGAGGAAATAGACACAAACTAGATCAGCTCAAATTGTCCTTTGCTGTCAGTTGCCTGTGATGGTGACAGACTCAGCAGCAAAGGGGAAGAGGTTACCCCACCTGCTTCATTCCCAGCAAAAAATAATGCAGGCAAGAGGAAGAGCATTCAGCCACAACTGAAAAGGCCCTGAAAGTAATTAATTTGGAGCAGGATTTTGGGGGAAATTAACTGCAGGCAAATGAATGGAAAAGGAACTGATTTGAGGGGTCTTCCGAGGTGGGGTGCAAAATCAGTTGAAGAATGTATCTGGGGTGCTGGCTTGCCTTCTAGGTCATTTAAAATCTTTCTTTTTTTCATCTATACATATAAATTAGGAATTGCAATTTTAATGTAAAGTTGTGCCCATTAGCTTGTTCCCTGTACCCTGCAACACCCTCAGGTCACAATCTTAAGTATATGCATAAACAACTGTCCAGCTGACAGTAATGACACTTTATAAGTAATTAGCTGGGATAGGGAGCTATCAAAAAAGCATGCAGCAAGCATTCTAAACTGGTCTAGATTCCAAGGTTTGGGGCAAAGCATGGCTGGTATGCATTCTGTTTACACTAAGTGGGAGTAAAAATGTTCCGTTTTATAGATGTTCACTTTTGGCGATGTAAAAGCTCAAGGGGATTATCTTTCTCTGCATGCACAGTGGGACTTTATTCTTGCTCTCAACCTTCTGACAGCCTCAGAATTCCAGTAATTGCCAGAGCTAACATCATTCTTCATGCAGTAGTGCTCCGGAGGAGATGTCTAATGTTTCAACCATGAACGTCCTTCTCCTGCCCCAATTCTAGTTTCTCACACCTGGGATAACAGCACCTTTTGCTATCACTGAGGCCAATTTCGATAAATTAATTTGCACTGGACTGGATTGATTGGCTCATGCATGCAAAAATATCCAAATGTTATGGTTGACAGTGATCCTTTCACCCAATGTGAAATTAATTTCTAGGTCTATTACACACAACATTTGGGAGACCAATACTGGGTTTGTGCTCTGTATATGGGAAATTAGAACTGGCTGTGACCAAGTCTGAACAAGACTGAGACATTCCACTTCAGTCATGGAGGGGCATGCTTTTCCTCAATAGTTATGCTATTTGCCTGTGCTGGAAAGCAGTGTGCTTATTTGCTAGTAACAGGGTTAAAAAGCATTAACACTAAATCAACTATTATGGAACGGCAACGGCCTTTTCTATTTTTCCGCCCGAGATTAAGATATAGGATGCAGAGAGTCAAAATGCATTTGGTATCTTGCTATTCCAATCGCTGGGTATATTAACCAATTATCATGTCATACAGTACTGTGACTTAAGACGCTTGCACCAAGTCACCTTCAATTCCTTCGCTTTGCAAGAGACGCATACATATATTGGCTGCTCAGCATCAGCAGTTGTTAAAAAATTACTAGGGTTGAAAATTGCATGGAAGCCTTTCCCCTAAGCAGGAAGCTCTCTTATAGCAGGGCATACTATTTGGTCATCTAACTCAATATTGCCTATGTCTGGCAGCTGATCTTCACAGTCTCAGGCAGAGAGGTCTTTCCCATTGTCTGGAACCTGATCTTTACCTGCGGATGCTAGGAATTGAATCTGGGGTGTCAAGCAGATTCACAAGCACTGGCTACAGTTCTGCACTGATGAATGGTTCTCCTCTTTGAGGAGAGTCATTCAGAAGTCCAAACATGAAGATCTGGACAGGACCAGCCTTACTACAAATCAAGGTGCAGCAGATTGCAAAAGGCCACCATGTCCCAGTCTCCAGTTTCTCTTGCAGGAATCTCAGCTAAAGCATCCATGAAAGATGGCCATCCAACCTCTGCTTAAAAATCTCCAAGGAAGGAGAGTCCATCACCCTCCATGGGAGTCCGTTCCGCTGTCGAAGCGCTCTTCCTGTCAGAAAGTTCTTCCTGATTCCATGAACCCATCCCTGTACTTCTTTGCAACATACACAGTTCAGCAGCTCAGAAGCTTTGGGAAAACTAGGAATAAATCAAGAAGATTGGAGACTGGATTTGGAGACCTACCGCCTAAAAGTTTGCACTCTCAGTTTTCTGAAGAGGCATTTGTCTTATCTGCATGGCAGGGCTTTTTGATTTTTGAGAAATGGAGAAACAGCCTGCTCACCTGGAAATAACCCTCAGCCCAGAATATCTTTTCTCACCCTAGCAGTGAAAAACCCAGCAGGCTTGCTGGGTTCACACACACCTTTTCAACCACTATATAGCAAACATGGCAAAAGCAGGTGGAATTGTGGGAAACACTTCCATGCCCTTTAATTGTTGCACCGTATCTTGTAGTCCTGTTGTTTAGCGTAGCTTGGGAAGGTTTGCATCAAGGCAAGCAATTGCTGCAAAGATTTCCATTTGGCGACAGCAGTTTGACAGCTAGTGACTCTTCTCATTATACATTGTGTGTGTGTGTATTGTGTAAGGAGAATTGTTTGTGCACTTGCCTAAAACAATTCTTGGGGTGGAGGAGAATCTGAACGGAGGTAGGTTGTTTTTTTCAGCAACTTTGCAGACACAAATTATGATATGAAAGTGGTTTCCTCCCAACAGGTGCTAGACCAGTCATGTGCGCACAAACTTACGTGTATAGTTTATAGTCTTTTTGAATTATGGCATACAGCCTTGAGACTGATGTTGGAGGAAGACTGATGCATAGAAACATTTTAATAAATGACACATGAGGACACTTTACCAAATTTTTGTGCAAGGGCTTCAAATACTTAATTTACCTTGCTTATCTGGATAGAATGGACGGTAAATATTTCTGTTTTTTGCCATCTAGTTTTTGTTGTTGTTGTGAAATATGCACAGAAATAATTCATCTACCTATGTAACCAGAATAGTAGTTATTAAGACACTTGCAGAACAATCCTATTCATGCTTACTCAGAAGTAATTCCCATGGCATTCAATGGAGTTTCCTCCCAGGCAAAGGGCACCTAGGCTTGCTCTTGATGCATTACACCCAAAGGCCACAACCTGCATAGAGTTAGGAACCCTTAACGTATCTGATTTCAGCAGGCTTAAACATGCCACGCTCTGCTTTGGACCATGATCCAGCACAAAACTGTCTCCACCAGCTCCTCTAGAGTAAGTGCAACCTGGAAGTGTGTTGGGAAATTATGTGGGCCCTTATTTTTCAGGATCAGTTAGTTCAGCCTTGGGAAAACCTGCACACATCCATCTACTGAGTGAACTATAACAGCTATAATGTTCCGTGTGAATATACTCTTGGACTGTGTTGTTAGCTCTCCCTAATGCAAAACGTGAAAATAAAAATAAAATAAAATGTCGCTTTCAGCCACCGTGTTAGAGCATGAGGAAGAAAAGACGGAAGAGGCTCAGTAAAAAGCGCCACCTGGAGGCTTAATTCAAATTCCACACCTGACAAAGTGGAGTTATGAAAACTTGTTCCATAATCGGTGTGTGGGTCTTTTAAGATGCCATAGGACTCACTGTCATTGTCCTCCCCCACCCCCAACCACAGAACCTTTAGCACCCCAAAAACAGCAGACTTCAATTTCGTTCAGACCTTTGTAATCTCGTTGCTGCCCTGTTGATTTACACAGGAATGCTGGGCTAAGTCCACAACAAAACATCACAGTATTCATTATAGGAAGTGTTATCTATCACACATTATGTGTACAATATTAATTACTTTTCAGTGGATCACTAAGAAATTTTACTTTTCTTTGCTTTTTACATAACAAATTGTATGGAGGGAGACAATCTCTCTTATAGCGTACAGTGGTACCTCCGGTTAAGAACTTAATTCGTTCTGGAGGTCCGTTCTTAATCTGAAACTGTTCTTAACCTGAAGCACCACTTTAGCTAATGGGGCCTCCTGCTGCTGCCACTGAGTGATTTCTGTTCTCATCCTGAAACAAAGTTCTTAACCCGAGGTACTATTTCTGGATTAGCGGAGTCTGTAACCTGAAGCGTCTGTAACCTGAGGTACCACTGTATTATGTATTTTGAAAGATTTCCCCCTCGATGAAGAGCCACAGTTAGAATCTTAGAATTGTAGAGTTGGAAGGGGCCCCAATGGTAATCTAGTTCAACCCTCTGCAATGCAGGAATCTCAACTGAAGCTTCCACGACAGATGGCCATCCAATCTCTGATTAAAATCCTCCAGTGGATTGTAACTTGAAGCCATTGGTTTGGGTCCTGCCCTCTGTGACAGCCCTAAGATATCTGAGGATGGCTGTCATATCCCTTCTCAGCCTCCTCTTCTCCAGACCAAACATACTCAAAGTCCCTCAGCCGTTCCAGACCCAGAACCGTTGATCATCTTGGTTGTACTTTGGTCACTCCAAGTGCGGTCTGACCAAGGCAGAATATAGTGCCACTGTTACTTCTTTTGATCAGGACACTAGACTTCTATTTACGCAGCCTAGAATTACATTAGCTTTTTGTATTGCTGCTGCATCACACTGTTGACATGTTAAGCCTGTGGTCTGCTAAGACCCCTAGATTCTTTTCACATGTAATACGGGCAACCCATTGAATATTTTTGTAGCTGGTTATTCTTGCCTAAGTGTAGAACCTGGCATTTGTCCCTATTGAAATTCATGTTACTAGTTTTGGCCCAGTTCTCCAGTCTGTTAAGCTCATCTTGAGTCCTGATTCTGCCTTCTCCCAGTTTGGTGTCATCTGCAAATTGGATGAGCATTCCCTCAACTCCTCCTCCTGTCTCACATAGAGAAAACTAGAGCAAGAGAGCAAAAAAGGTTCATGTGACACCCACATCCACACACCCATAGATGTTCAAAAAGCACATGAGGGGGCCGTAGAGCCTTTAAGGCTAACCCTGGCCTCTGAAGGGCATGTGCACCTTCACCAGAAACTTTCTTTGTTAACCTCAACCTGCCAACTTCCACAGATTTCATCCATGAATAACCACCAGTTTCCTTGCATGCATCACATTCCCGCACATACCTTGACCAAATCCCATTCACACCCAAGAGCATATGCCAGCTAACATCATCACAACCGCCTCAAGGCCTTGTAATTGTGGGTTCACCTCAGCAGTAATTTATTTGTGCGTTTGTTTAGTAATAAAAGCACTTACAGAGCATCCTTCATTGGGTACCAATACCAGGGAGGAACACAGCAACAGCACTGCTTTAGGGGGCCACATTCCCTTGTAGAGGTTCCTCAAGGAGCTGCTTACCAGTGGTGGACAGGGGTCAAGAGACACAGGCTCTGCTGAGTTTCTCCTTTGCACTCATTGTTTTTGTCTATGGCTGCCAAATTCAGTCAGTTTGTCTCAATGGAGCCATCTTCTCAAGATGACTGAGGGAGCCCGACCCGACATCTTGACGTTGCAAGATGTCTTGACGTCACATGTGCAATGTTGGGAGGAGCCAGGGGGCGGGGCCAAACACCCTCTGAACATTGAGGGGGCCTGGCCAAAAGTGCCTTGGCCCCTAGGAGCGGGCGCCTATGGTTTGTTTTTTGATAGGTAGCATAATATAATATAATATAATATAATATAATATAATATAATATAATATATGTAATTTATATGGTTTGGGTGTTCGCCATCTTGGGGAGCTTTTTTAAAAATAATAATAAAATAAAACAAGACTGGATGCAAAATCTGAAAATGCATTAGGAAATAAAGAGTTTGCACCCGTCTTGGGAGCATTAGCAAATATGCTTGCCCACCTGCAGACTGAGATGGTACAGTCCCCAGGGGAAAGTACCACACACAGAGAGAAACCTCTCCTTGAGTTAATTAATTGGTTTAGATTTTTATCCCACTCTCTCCCAGAGGCACGGGGTGTCTTTCAATTTGAAAGCAAATTCTAGAGCGGGAGATAGAAAGAAACCAGCACAATGTTTTCAATTCTTAAAATTTTTTCCCCCTTAGGAAAAATAAATACAAAACCTAACCACAGAAACAACCCATTGAGAATGTTAAAAAGAGACTGCTGGATTAGGCCAATGGCCCTTTCGTTGTCCAGCATCCTGTTCATCATCCCGCAAGCAGGGCCTGAGAGCCACAGCACTCTCCTCCTATGCAGTTCCCAGAAACTGACACTCAGAGGCATGCTACCTCCAGCAGAGAAAGTAGCCCATCCCCACCACAAACAGCAGCCATTAGGCATCAATCTAATCCTCTTTCAAAGCCATCCGAGTTGGCGGCACCACTGCATCTGGTGAGAATGGCCCCCCATCATTGTGACTATGTGCTGCATGAAGGAGTGCTTTCTTTGGTCTGTGTTGAACATCCCGACATCCAGCTTCATCGAATGCCTACGGGTTCTAGCGTTGTGAGAGGGGCGGAAAGGAAACTTTTCTATAGCCACTTTCTCCACGTTGCGCATGTTATGTATACCTCTATCATTCCCTCTCTTGCTTGTCTTTTCTCTAAAGTTCCCAATTGTTCAGTTGGTTAGAGCGTGGTGCTGATAATGCTAAGGTTGCAGGCTGACTCCCCATATGGGGCAGCTGCATATTCCTGCATTGCAGGGGGTTGGACTAGACAATCCTCAGGGCCCCTTTGAACACTACGGTTTTATGAAATGTTGTAAGCTCTCCTCAAAGGGGAGCTGCTCCGGCTGCTTGGTCATTTTGGTTGCCTTTTCCCGAAACTTTTCCAGCTCTGCAACACCCTTTCTGCTCACTCCCATTCCTTTCCCAACCCCTTTCGGTCCCTCTCTCCAATCGTCTGCTTCAACCCACACAGGGAAGGAGAGCGACACCTCCTCATCTCTGTCCCTTCCGCAGGAGTGACACGTGTCCCTTCCCTCCGAGCTCAGTAACTTGATTGACGAGAGCAGCACAAGAGCAGGTGAGAGCACAACAATTAAGCCATCAATCAGCCTGTGACAAGCAGGGAAGGCAACGGCTGCAAACAGTCTGAACACCAGTGTTTTTATTCTATGTCGCCTGGGGCACGTACGCACCGCCGATAGATAGATCATCATTTGTAAGGACAACATCTGGGGTGCCTCCCAGACTGCCAGTGTTTTGCAGGAGGGATTCAAACGCACGTTGCAACTTAATGGTTTGAGTATTTCCAAGTGGATTAAGGCACTCTGTCGCCTTCGTGCGGCAAATTCGCTTTTAAAAACCTGCTTTTTGAAAACTGGACTTTTCGCAGTTTGGAAAGTGGTGGAGAAGTGCATTGATGGGCAGATGTGTGACCACTCTTCAAGTCAGACAGGATGGGTGTTCATTATTATGTAGCCTCTCTATAAACAAATCAGAATAAACGGTCGGTGAAGCCATAGTCTCACGGTAAAGGTAAAGGGTAAAGGGACCCCTGACCATTAGGTCCAGTCGTGGCCGACTCTGGGGTTGTGGTGCTCATCTTGCTTTACTGGACGAGGGAGCCGGCGTACAGCTTCCGGGTCATGTAGCCAGCATGACTAAGCCGCTTCTGGCGGACCAGAGCAGCGCACGGAAACGCCGTTTACCTTCCCGCCGGAGCGGTACCTATTTATCTACTTGCACTTTGATGTGCTTTCGAACTGTTAGGTTGGCAGGAGCAGGGACTGAGCAGCGGGAGCTCACCCCGTCACGGGGATTCGAACCGCTGACCTTCTGATCAGCAAGTCCTAGGCTCTGTGGTTTAACCCACAGCGCCACCCGCGTCCCAAGTAGTCTCACGGTACCACTGCAAAAGCTTAGTGCAAGCAAATCAAGAGGGATGCTGAACAATCTGGTCCCCCGAAAGAATCTTTGGCCTTTGCACCATTAAAAGGGAGACATTAATGTTTGTCAGTTGCTTAAGCATTATGCAGATTAGTTAACACGCCCTGGCATGCCGGCTTGGCCCACTCTTGCGAAAACACAGTTATATCCTCCTTCGCATAACTGTGTGATAAATTAGGCAACTTCCGAAGAGCTTTGTTCCTTTTTCCAATGTAGTCCAGCAGAGCAAAAGCTTGCCTAATCGGGTGCTACACTCCTTCACCATCTGTTTGGGAGCTAATTACGGATGCAAAAAAGAAACGTGCTTTACAATTGCACCCGTAAAAAAGCTGTAAATGATTTAAGCGCATGCATATGCTCCCTGCAGAATTCAGCATGCATCTGCGGCTCCTTCTCCTCACGTTACAGACACAAATCAAGGGGAAAGTACCCAATGCTGACTAGCAGAATGTCCCTTGGATAGCGATTCCCCCCCCCCCAAAAAAAAAATCCGCTCCGACTTTCGTCTTCTTGGGAATGGTAAACAGGGCTGCCTTGAAACGATCCATTTGACTGCATTTTCTTCGCTTTGCTTTTCAAAACCGTTCACCAGCATCATGTAAACATTGCCCAAATCATTCCATGGAACAGACAAAAGGAAACCAGAACCTGGAAGGCTGAAGGTGACTCTGCAGCTGGGCCAGCGAGATTTCAAAGCAGTTCCCTTCACACATCCTTATTCCCAAGGCTGGAGAAGATAAGCAACAACATACCAAGTGCCTGATGCCCAGGGACACCCCTCCCACCTGCCTCTTAATGCTCATGGAAGCAGTTGCAGTATCTGTTTTCTGCTAAAACAGGTGGGAATAACTCACCCTACAGCTACCAGAGTTAATAGCTATAAGGCTTATTGTTTAGGTTGGTCCTGCAAAGCTTCTGAATGCCCAGCTGAAGGGAACCCATCAGAAACAGACAATGACCACTAAGGGCTCAAAATCTTTGGTTCTCCCTGGTTGTCTGGGGTTGCTAAGAAAGGACACACCACCAACCACTGTCCCTACCATACTACAGGACAGGATGGTTTAGACTTGGCTTGGTGGATCTCAAGATGCATGTTTGTGGATCACGTAGACACAATGTGATTCCCAACTCCTGGCTAAAGTGTGAGCAACTTTAGCCACAGAAGGACCCTTCCAAGAATCACGTTCATTGCATCTCCTGCAAATGAGTGGATTTGATAATGGTCGAATAGTACACAAAAGCTGGCAGGCTCTGCCAAGTAATCGAGCAACTAAGGATGTTCCTGGATGATGTTGCGGGACTCCAACTCCCAACAGACCCAACCAGCATGGCTAATCATCAGAGACAATGGGAACTGTAGTCCAGCCTTGCCCAAGATGGGAGGGGCTTCCCCTTCCCGTTTATTGTCAGGCATGTTCATTAAGCCAGCACAACAGCAACATCATGCCAATCCCAGGCCAGAAACGTTTAGAAACCGGAAGGCAGGTGGAGAAAGAAAGATAGGGTTAAGCATGATACTCTAGACAAATGTTAAGCACTTCTAAATTCCATTGGTTTCAGTGGGGCTGTTAAACACATGCTTAAAACTCCTTCCACGGAAATTGGTGGGAACTGAAAAGTGATGGACTTTCATAGATGGATCATATTTGGGATAGCTCAGTTGGTAGAGCTCAAGACTCTCAATACCAGGGTCGTAGGAGGAAAAGTTGGGCAAAAGATTCCTGCATTGCAGGGGGCTGAGCTCGATGACCCTTGTGGTCCCTTCTAACTTTATGATTCTATGACATTCTAAGATATCCGAAGTGCTTTGAAATGTTGTGATTTTGAGGTCAGGGTCACCAGCTATTATCTACTGGTTTGAAAGTGACCACCAATAGTCTTCCTTCCACCTTGAAACTGCAGATAGACCTTGGAAGGGGATACAAGCCTGTCGGTCTCACTAAAAACCAGCTTGTTGTGAGCGATATCAATAGTAGGTAAAGTTTAGTTCAAAGTCACTATTCTTAAAGAGAATAATGTGAGTTAGATATTGCATCATTAAGCAGCATGAAAAGGAGGGAAGAGGGAGCACTGACAAGGAAATTTATGCTGCCGTTTCAGGATTCTAGCATCACGGATGTAGTCTGAAAGACTGATGCGAAAATAAAATCAGAATATTTAATTTTCTCTCACATCTCAGTGCAGGAAGGAATGAGACTTGAATGTTTTCTTTAAAAAGGTTAGCAGGCTTGAAGCCATCTTGAACTTTTTACCTTGCTCTTCTGAAGGCTAGAAATAAGTACATATTTCAAGCAAATCAAATGTTTGTGTACATTGCCACTCAGTAATTCATTTCCTCTAACAGCCTGTGGAGTCTCAGAGGCAAGTGTTAACTTCTCCACCCAGCCACCCCGTCTCAGACATTTAGCCTTAAGACCTTTTCACTCTTACGCAACACTTTTTCTAAGATGTTCAGTTGGGAAAGGATGGCAGAACTCCGATACCTTCGACAGAGAGGCAGAAGAGTTTTGGCAGCTGCTGTTTTGACCTGAAGAGACGGGAAAAGCTGTGCCAAGATGACTTCCTCATCTCTGCAAAAGATGCAGGAGCCTTGCCTGTCTTTGCACCAGGTTGTCTTAACTTGCTTTGTTTCTCTTTCCATTATCTGCCACTTGCATTTTGTATGCAGAAGACTATTTCTGTGGACACTGCCATCAACTTCCAATTTTCTAATTATCTGATCTTATTTACAATATAAGATTCTACTCCAAAAAGGCCACTAAACACTCAAGTCTACTTCTCAATTTCATATTAAGAGCAGTTCTCTATGAGTGAGATTAGACCAGCTGCTAAGGTTAGTTTGGGAAGCGAATTCAATGCCTTGCTACAAGCACTTTCTACGAAAGTACCTTATTACTATAAGACCTTCATCTAAGGGGAGATGAACTATCCAACCTTTTGGGGATCCAGGCTTGCTGTAAAAGACCTCTTTCTTTCACGTATAGTTGTAAAAACTGAATTTGTGACCCGGAAACAGTGACAGGCTGGAAGTGCTCAAAAGTAATCCAGAAGGTTGCTGCTGTGTTGGGAACCCCAACATCTAGAAAGCCACGGGTTCATTGCCCCTGGGCAAAGCCTCTTGACAGAATTAGGCCAATGGACCTTCTTTAGAAGGAGTTCCATGGTTAAGTCTCTACTACAGAAAAGGTCCTGTTCTTAGTAGAGACTGCAGGCAGTGGGGTACAGAAATGGCTCTTGTGGTGGGGTGGAGTTGCCCTCCCAACACTGGTATTGGCACAATTACCTTGCTGGTGTGGCAGAAGATTGGAGGCAAGGGTGGGGCTTCCTAGGTACATCAGTGGGAGTGCGAGATGAGGGTTGCACAGCAAACCAATCTCACTGCTGCCCTGCCCTGGTACGTTGCAGGGAGGATGGCTCGACCTCACCACTTGGGCTGTCATTGGGGATTCCCCTCGGGCGGTGCCACCTGCAGTATTCTCACCATCTAAGTTTAATGCAGACCAGACACCAAAATACACCAGCACTTAAAAAAATAATAATTCTCTTTTATTAGTATTACTAAAACGACAAGGTTGTGTTTTGAAAAAAATGCTGTTCATTTAGGTTTGACTAGTTCACAAAGAGTGGCTTGCAGTAGAACCCAAAAGACATGATTTACAAGCATATAGTGTTAAGGAAAACCTGGGTGTTTCAAGGCAGGAAGTGCAAGAGGAAGAGCTAGTGGATTTGGCCTGTGATGGGATGGGAGTGCCCATCACCTGCCAGGGATTGGGGGCAGGAGCTAAAAACCCACCAAACACTTTCAAACACACAGAGACATGTATTGGGCTATCTGTTCCAATTAAACATTGCAAAATGTTTCCAGGGTTGAGAGAAGGCTCTGTGGTATGCAGGTGCCAATGCTGTCAGCGTTGGACATAGCTGCCTTCTGTGGCAAACTCACAGGACCAGTTTGTTAAATCCAGGAGAGAAAATGATATACACTCACAGAACACGGTCAACACATTTCCAGGGTAAGCCAACAGCTTAAATGATGGTTACTTTGCACGCAGTCAAACAGAACTGTAGGTCAACCAACCATTTATCTAGTCTTCACCATCTGGAAAGGAAATATTTCTAGTGTTTTAATTTCCTGAAAGTAGTGCAGTCAAGAAGGAGAGTCAAAGCAGCTCTGTTTTCAAGGAGACCGGGCAACCACAAATGCTTGTTGCTGGCACTGTCCTCATACACAGGTCTCAATGCAACAGGTTGTAGAGGAAAGTGGTTTTGGCCACTGCTTGAGGGCTCAATAAGAACACTGAACAGGTTTGCAGACAGTCACATACTTGACAGCCAGTGATAAACAAAACTGTCTCCAAACAGTTAAGGTTGGTGGCTTTTTTGCCTCTTTCAGACCACAAATAACTAGCAGAGTTACACATGGACTGGTGGACTACTAAGAATAAAAGGCTTATGGGCTTGTGACTTGTGAACATCTGTAAATATTTGCTAGGCTGATGTTAAGAGTAACATCCTTACTGACGGTTGATGTTAAGTGTAAGTACTAGAGAGAGTATCTGCTACCTTATGCCACTGCTGCAGGGATCGGGTGATTCACTGAGCATTCATCCCCATCTGTTTGCAGGGAGATCAGACTGACACAGGCTATGTAATGTGCATTCGCCCTAGTTTGTTTGCAGGGAGGTTACACAGCATCATGTCACATCCCAAACTTTCCTTTGCTTTTTCCTGTCACTTTCCCTACTGCAAAGGGAAGTGGGTCTGTAGGCAAGACCTCCCAAACAACAACAAATATTGCAACCTCGGCTTGCTGGTATGTTATTGAACCCCACCTGAAAACAGTGACAGTGTGGAAGTGCTCATAAGTTCTTTAGCACTGGCTGAATCTGCCAAGGTGCCACCTTCAATGGTCCAATTAGATCTGAGCTATGCTCTCCAGGAATGAATGGGTGGTCTAGCATTCTACTGTAGCCACACCAGAAATTTGGGGGAGCTGGGAAGGGCAGAGAGAAACTAATGGAGAAAACACAGCTTTGGTCTTGTTTATATATTTCTCCACACACACAAACACACAGCTCATTCCAAAATGGATGAATGTAGGGATGCCTCTGAACCTTTTATCTGTGCTATTTTCCAAGTGGAAAAGCGAACAGGAAGTGTGAGACTAATCAAAGCCAGTCAGCCTGTGTCATAAATCCATGCAGCAAAGACCCAAGGATTTCCTAATGGAACAAGTATTCACTTACGATTTCCAGAGTTTACACAATGGCATATCACAAACCATAAAAGCTGCAGCCCCTCCATCACATGCCTAGTAAATTTTCTGCTCCCATCTGGTTTCATATTTATTTCTAAATCACCTATAAAGCTATACTCTGTGTGCATTACTAGTGATCCCAAGCTAAACACTGAATGCACACTTAGGGTGCTCCATCCTCAGTTACTGCTGTCAATCATGTCAGTTTACTATCTACTAGCTCTGTTCTTTCTTAGATCCAGTAATAAAAACCAGCAGGAGGGTGTGTGTTTTGGGATTTTTTGTTTTAAAACACAGCTATCAGATCTCTTAAAACAACAACAAGAACAACTTTCCTGCTCGTAACAGATGCCATCAAGCCCACATTCCCACACATGATGCGTGATATGGTCTTTGGTGACGAGGTCAGATTATTTTCCAATTAGCATTCTGTCAAGTGTTAAATAACAGAGCCACAGAGAGCTGCGCTTTTAAGTCCTTCTCTAATTCATCCCCCAGACAGACCTAGCATTTGACAAATCTGCCACATCTTAAGCTGTGCCAGTGGTTCAGTCGTACAAATCAGCCCCTGGGAATCTTTCCGGCGTGACTGACACCCTGTTGTTCTTGTGCAAGCAGAAAGTAATTCTATGGACCTTGCACAGGGGAGGGTCTTGGGGGTGGGGGTGGGACTCACAGTGCTTTAACTACACATAGAAAGAGGATGCCGACTTCATTAACAATGTCCTAACATTTAAAAGTTATGCCTGGCACCCTCCTCAGTCTTCTATTTGCTTCCCTGCAGGCATCACAACATCTTTTGAGCAGACAAATATCTGCCCCACCCCCACTGCACGTGCAATGAAACAGATGTGTTTGGATTCCTTACGAGGACCAGTACACACACAGGGTTTGGGGGGCATGTAAATGTCATGCATGCAAGACATTCTAAGATGTGAAGAGGTGCAAGACAGTGAAACCCAAAGCAAGTATTTTCCCTGCTTAACGAGTTACATCTTTGCCTGAAAAAATACATCGGGTGCTTACGAGTTACATCTTTGCCTGAAAAAATAACCCTCTACAACGGCACATTGCCCGAGTTCAAATGAGTACATACTTCATGATGTTGAGATATTAGACACAATTTTGAAGCCTACTGAATTGTGCAAAATCTCCTTCTAGTCTTCCTTTTTGGCTTATACATAGATTGGTAACTGCAGTTTTGCTTTCTCCCTCTCACAGCTCAATCCTATACATGTCTACTCAAAAGTAAATCCAGATATTTTCAGCAGAGCTTACTCCCAGCAGGCCTGTACATTCTAGAGGACCACAGCCTGAAGCTAAACCAACCAATGATGACTGTGATTAAGATAAACTTCAAGACATTGAGCCACGTCTGTTCTATTCTATAATGCCTTTTTTTTTGCCCAAACATTTCCACATATTTCAGAAGCCTTACTCTTCAAAAGCATCCAGTCCCTTTAGCTAAAGAAACAATGTTCACCAGCATGGGAACATTATTGTGTTATTTAACCACTGGCACCCTGTTGTGCGCTTTGAAGAAAACTTAATAACCATTTGCATTACTACTTTATACAAGTAGAAGTTAGCACTGAATTCAGTTCCAAAAGGTGTAACTCAGGCTTCCTCAAACTCGGCCCTCCAGATGTTTTTGGCCTACAACTCCCATGATCCCTAGCTAGCAGGACCAGTGGTCAGGGATTATGGGAATTGTAGTCTCAAAACATCTGGTTTGATGAAACCTGGTGTAGATCAAAGATGGGGAAACCTCCTGATGTTGGACTACAACTCCCATCATCCCTCACCACTGTACATGCTAGCTGTGGCTGGTGGTATTTGGAGTCCAATGACATCTGGATGGCTACAGGTTCCTTCCCCATCCCTGGTTTACATGGAGCAGGATTAACCTAGCAGTCACTGAGAGATCCTACAGAATTGCTCAGAGTTCAATGGGACTTACTCCCAGGTAAGAGGGTACAGGATTGCTGTCTCAAGTCAAAGTAAAGGGATGCTGTCAGATAATAAATGACACAGCCAAGACCTTACTTCTTCACCAGTTGAAATAAAAGCATGGGCTGTAGCGGCACGTCACTTTTGTCAGCTGCCATGCCATCCCTCTGTCAAATTTTGTTTGCAGCAATAAACCTGGCAAGCTGCATCTCAAAGGAAAAGGTGCAATGCAAGTGCTAGGATGCCTTTTCTTGTTGAAAGCATTTACTTGGAAACCCTAGTTAGGCTTTTCTGGCGTTTCCGCCTTCTTAACCATATGCCATGAACACCTTTCTGCGAGCCAGCGTTTGCCGAGATAATGTAAAGGAAGGATTGGAGAGTGGGAAAGAGGCTGCAACAATCTCCTGCTTGCTAAATACTTCCTCTACAAATGCCTACAGAGGCCATTCGCCTGTTGCCTTTCAAGCTGTCTTCCAGTTTCAAAACCTTTCACGTGGGGAAAATGGGTTAAACATGGCAGTGGGTTTTGATAGGTGGGGACATTAGGAATTGTCATCCTAAACACCTGTAGGTCACCAGGATTTTTAATTTTGTTTTTTTTACAAAAGCCAACCAGTCTGGGTAACAAAGGATTATTATTATTATTTTCCATAAGCCAACCAGTCTGGATTGGTAGAACTGTGAAACACCTCTCCCCTACCAGTTTCCTTCCCTTGCATTTACTTTGCAAAATAAGCCTCTTCCATTTCTATTAAAACGGCTGCTTCTGCCCTCAACAAACAAAGCTCGATGATGCAATGTCATCCCCCAACCTCCTCATGACGCAAGGAACAATGGCGTCCTGGACTAATTCTGCATACATTTACTTCAAATCTTTTGCCAGTGGTTAAAATGTAAGAAGAGCCTGCCAATAGCCCATCTAGTCTAGTACCCTGTTCTCACTGTGGACAAACAGAAAAACCGATGGCACGCCCACAGACAGGAGCCAAGCACAAGAGCAGCACTCTCCCTTCTTGCAGCTTCCAACAACTGTTGTTCAGAAGCCTACTGCCTTCAGCAATGCAGCTAGAACATAACCATCGTGGCTATTAGCTGCTGATGGCCTTAACCCATGAATTTTAAGCTTGATTTCCCTGCTTTAAATGGGGATTTCAATAGCAGCCATGATTTAGGTGCATTTTGAGAAGCTGGGATTGAGAGCGCATAATGGCTCTAAGGCCCCAGGCAATTAATAACCACACCTCTACAAGTACACTCGGTGACATGAGCAATTCTTACCCTGCTCCTCATTTCGGCTCTCTTGTGCTTTTTAAAGTTCTGGTCCCAGGATGAGGAGTCTTTGCACTCTCAGTTTCTGGATAATCAAGGTTCCTTGGCATTTGCCCTTCACTCTAGGGACTTGGCTAGAAGCACATGTTGAATGTTGCTTAATGACACCCTCTTTTCACCTGGCATCATTCCATGATTTCCCCTTATTAAAAACAGCTGCTGAGAATTCTTTCCACCTGGTATGTATATTTGCTACCTGTTCCTATAGCATGAATACAACAGAATCTACTCAAAAGGCATATCCCCCCCCCCAAGGGTTTGCATAAGATGCCTCTCAAGAAACATGCAGCAAGTTAACTGCTCCTTCGCAGAGTTTTTCCATAACAATTGCTATTATTATTATTTTTAACAATTTGTAGATTTCCTGCAATAAAAAAAGTCAAGAGTTCAGCATTTAATTTCCCAGTATCCTTGGCAAAATGTAAGTGGTTCCTTTTCCCATTGATCCTGTAAGGCAAAATATGTACAAGTACCAAAAACATTACAAACAAACACACTGTTAAACATGACACAGGAAATGGGGAAAGTCTCAGCGACACATCGCAAGCGTGTGAATTTGGCCCCTGTATTTTGTGATATGCTTCTAAGCATCTTCCCCGCTGCTACAGTCAAGAGAGTTCGGATCAACTCCTGAAAAACAAGGAAATGGTTGCTTTCTGAACATGATTGAAAAATAAAAATAAATAAAATCCTAGTACAGTTGTACCTTGGAAGTTGAACAGAATCTGTTCCGGAAGCCTGTTCGACTTCCAAAATGTTCAGAAACCAAAGAGTGGCTTCTGATTGGCTGCAGGAAGCTTCTGCAGCCAATTGGAAGCCGCGAAAGCCCCATTGGACATTCAGCTTCCAAAAATCATTTGAAAACCGGAACACTCACTTCCGGGTTTGCGGCGTTTGGGAGCCAAAACGTTTGAGAACTAAGCTGTTTGAAAACCAAGATACAACTGTACCCCAAAGCTCAGGGGATGGACTTGAATCTTCCCCTTGCTTGCTTCTACATGAGGTGGACAGCAAGAACCGAGAAGATGGATCCCAAAGCCAGCCCCAACTGCAAGAACATCATCATCAATACTCCAGCTGCCTCTGACAGCTCTTTTGGCGTGACTTTGGGGCCATACATCATGGCTAAAGTATTCAGGTAGCCGTTGCTGAATCCGAGCAACACCGTGAAGACCACCGGATAGGCATCCTGGGTGAAGAAGACCTTCGCGATGTGTTTCCGAGGTTGGAAGTTGCACAACATGAAGACTGGCACAAAGAAAGTTCTCAGCAGAACCAGAGCTGGCAGCAACTTGCTCTTTGGTCCAGGGGCCTGGATCCAGACGGTGATCTGCCGTCCGCACCAGTCGGCAAAATTGTACAGAAGGAAACTAGTGAGGGGCGTGAAGTACTTGTCCGTCCACAAGCTCCCTGGGACCTTGTTGACTGACTCTATGCTGGATGAGATTGCAGGGAAGATGATGATAGAGATGAAGTAGACGTAGAAGACGCAGAAGCCCAGCACGCCCATCTCCTTTAGGATGGATCCTAAGGGAGGGATCCTTCCTCTTTGGTTTCTGTCTGGGGGAAGCAGGCTGGTGTTGCCTGTGGCTGTATCACCATCCTCCAAATAGTCACTAGGCAAGACACATGGTGGCTGCGTGCCGCCCTGTCGCCTTTCCATATAGTACCTGAAACAAGAGAGGCACAGAAAAAAGGCTAGTGTCAGGAAGCCCAACAAAGATGGCAAAACTAGGGACTGAAACGGAAAGGAGATACTCATCAAAGATGACAACAGTGCCAGAAGCCACGGTTTGTATATGGTTTGATTCTTTGGCAGCAGCTGAAGGATCTTAGGCGGCACAACAAATCTCTGGGTTGCCACTGCTAGTCAGAGAAGACTAATACTTTGTTTGTGTTGTGAGTCATTTATTCAAGGTCCTGTAGCTTGGGGAGTGTATGAATGAGTCAGGAGTGTCTGAGCAGAGGCGACAAAAGAGGAGGCTGGTGGACCCTATTCCAATGATCCCTGTTATGGAGCAGCATGGAGATGGGAGGGCTGGATGTATGGGAGATCTAGACAGCCACAGACCATCTCTTCTACATCAGCCCCCTGCCAGCATGGTCAACGGTAAGGGATGATGGGACCCATAGCAGAGCAACATCTGGAGAGCACTACTTTGGCTGCCCCTGCTTTAAAGGCACATCAGCATTCCAATCCCTACCTTGCAGATCTGCAGTGAGGACTCAAGAGATAGTGGCCTGCCAAGCAAGACCAGAGATCTGACAACTTGTCCTCTTAGCCACTACAACACCAGCTGACAGTGAGTCTCTGGGTGGCAACAGAACTACCTCCCTAGCTGTCAGGCGGCTGCCAGCAACTCCCAAGTGGCTGGTTGCCCAGGAATACACAAAGACAAGGAAATGATTCTTACCATCCACTTTTTATTCAGTATTCACAGAGAGTGCCCTCTACCTTTGAGCTCTTTGCTCTCCTACATTCAAGGCTCGCCGGGTTCTGGGAGAGGGGGGTCTGGAATGCTTTCTAAAGACACTGTGTCTGCCATCTCGTCCCCCTGGTGTTTCCCCTATCTCTTCCCCCTTTCCCATTATTTCCCAACTTTCCCCCTCATCTGCCTGAGCTGTGACCTCCCTTAAACCCCTCTTCCTCTTCTCTGGAAGATTCAGGCTGGGGAGGCGGTCTCCACCATTCCTCCTCTGCCCAGTCCCTGATAATAGCAGAGGCAGGGAGGCGATATAGACAGGAGCAATTCTGCAGAGGTCAGATAAGAATCCACATAAAGCTCCTCACCAAGTATCCTGCATCATAGGAGACTACCTCTAAGGCAACAGCGGCCTTAATTGGTACCAGGAAATTAGCAGGCAATGGCTCACAAGCTTGTTATTTTCAACCTACAGCTAGAAAACACACTGGGACTGGCCTGCGTCACTTAAGCGAGAGCTACAAACCATAGTGATTTCAAGAAGTCTCGTAGCAACAGCGTGAATGCTAGATTCAGAAGCAGCTCTGCCACAAGGCTGATACAGCTTGCTGACCCCACGGTTTTAGGGTTAGAAGCCACAGTCACCAGCACTATCTAAGTGGTTCATAGCTTCTCAAGTAACCATGTTTGTGTGTGTATGTGTGTCTGTGTGCACAGTGGTAAATCCCACAGTTCCTGTTTGGTTTTCTTTTTAATGAAATCAGGAAGTTCAGCTAGAGAGAGCAAACAGGGGGAAAGAGTCAGCACATTTTCCACTTAGGGCAGAAGGGGACCTCCACCAAAAGGCAGGAAGCATCGAGAGGAAGCTGTTTTGGAACTCAGCCATTAAGGTACACGCTGCGTGGCAACCTGATGGTCCAAGGGGATTTACCTGGAATACTCCAGCTTGGGAAGGATCAAGTACATCCCAATACAAAGAATAACGAAGAGGTCTGCTGTCAGGAAGTAGGCCAAAGCACTGTCTGTAACATCAGGTGCCGCTGCCAGATCCACCACCAATGCCACGGCGCTCACTGTTCCTCCCATGGCCTGACCTACATGGCGAGGAAAGAGGGCGAGGAAGGAGAACAAAAGTCAACGAACTGTGAAATAAGCCCTGGCCTATACTGCGTCTGCCAGAGCCAGACACTTGCAGGAGGGAGTGGCTCTGAATCAGACAAGCTGGAACTGGGGAAAGCGACAAAAGCAGTAATTAGGGAAGTTCGCAGTTCAGCTGCATTTGCTCTGCAGTGTTATCTAGCCAGAGATCCTGTGATTTTGGTTTGTTCTGCTCACAACGGATTTACCTTTGGCCACTTGTGTCCTTGCTCTTGTTAACTTGTGGGGTTTTTTTCTTCATCCCAAGACCCTCTTCTCACATGCATGTCTTGGATTAACAATGGTAACATTCCATTGTGAGTTTTGGGAAGGGTTAGCTTTTGTTTCGCAGCAAAACCACACAGAGACACACACAAGTGTTGAAGGATTTCTGCATTTGAGCAAGGACACTCTTGCAAGAATCGTCAGATTCCCTTCCCCCCACCAAAAAACCCCCACACATTTATGTAAAGATGGCTTCATGTAATTGTTTTTTTCACACAGAAAAAAGCAAGTAAACCAACAGGGAAATGTCACCAAGAGACTCTCATCTGCCATGCTTAAAAACCACCCGAATTTCTAGAAGGGCTAAGCTTAAATTGTTTTGACTGAGACTGGATGAAAAATGTACGGGCACAATTCCACCCCGCCTTGCAATTCTGCGAAATAGCGTTTCTGTGGTCTGGTGGGTAAAGCCTTTTGGCCTCCTGGTTTTGTTGCCAAATTGTTTCTTTTATGCAGGCATAGTGTGGCTTTCTTGATCTGCACTAAAAATAAAGATATGCTCCAGTACTCTACAAATACTGGGAGGTTTCCAACAGGAGGTCTGGTGAAAGTCTGCACAGTGGGTCAACCCCCCTAATAACATTCTTTGCTACGGCCTTGGAAAAAAAAAAAGAAAACCTGAAACCTCTGTATTGATTTTAGCATCTCTCTTCCCACCTCGCCTCTCTCAAAGCACATTTCCAGTGTTATCAACGTCTGCTAAACCTCGAGGGGCCTCATCATTCATAGCTGCAAACTTGGAACTCATCAGTTATGGAAATGAATGTTAATGCTGAATTTGAAATGAGACAATGCAAAGTTTCATATTTTTTTCCCTGAGATATAAACAAACACAGAGATGAATGCAGATGTTTTCTTTTTGTACAAAAAGTTAACTCCGTTTTCCAAACTGAAATACTGAAAGGCTGGACCTCGGAGGAAGAAATAAGGACTAAGGAAAACGGGTGGAGGGGGGAAATCCACACAAACCGGAGAGTCGGCTTGCTTAATCTGCTGAGCTTCCTTCAAAACTTCCGTCCGACAACACTGTGCGGTTCTTTATTTTCCAAAAGTCATCTTCTGTTAACTTCGTTCAGAGTGAATGCATCGTCATGGGACTAGGAGCTGCCAAAACCTCAAGCCTAAAAGGCAGCACATGCATCCTGCCCATGAAGAAGATTAAAAGCAATTGGAAAAGCCCTGTCTCATGAACTAGTTTCCAGCCGGGGGCATCACAGGGAGGAGACTTAACCTGAAATCAGCGCTTGGGAATTCCGCATGGGAAAGCTTCCCGTCAGGCCGAAGACGCTGCTGCTGAAGATGGTGGCAGCGCTGCTGGAGACAACCACACAGACGATGGTGATGACGAAGAAACCCGAAGTCCAGGCGGAGGTGTCCACTTTCACCAGCACCGTGATCACCACCAAGGCAGCCAGCATGGTGACCAAGGAGGAGAGAATGCGCACGCTGACGGAGACCCTGGAGGAGAAAGGCAAGCGGGGTTATAGCATGTGGCTTCTGTGCAAGAAGAGCCCCCTGCTCTTTTCCTTCTCTCCTCCTGACTGGGTGTTGCACAGCAGCACCAAACAGAAGGACACACGAGGTACAGGAGACGTCCCAAGCAATGAGGAGGTGGGGAAAGGCAGAGGGAAGGGGAGGCACGTTGCACAAATCAAGAGAGAATACCAGTGGCAGAGGCAGGAACCGAGGAGCCCTGTTCTGGCTTCTCACAGCTGGGTGTGCAATGCGCCGTCTCCCCTAAGAGCCAAGTGCTCAGCCTAACTCATCAATTTGTGCAGAAACCTACATTAAGTGGCAAATATGCCAGTTAGCATTGAGATGTTACAATGAAAGGGCACGCTGAGCAGGTTCACCAAGGGAAAACGGGGCTTTTGAGATCTTTCCTACGTCCAAAATCAAAACAAGGCCAAGTGCATACCAGAATAAGACTGCTAATCTGTCCACCCCACCTGCTACCTGCTATAAACAAATGGGCCCTGCGTTTAACACTAAGCCTTCCAGCTCTTTTCCAGCTGAAAGTGCCACAAGAGGTGACTCGCCTTTACACCCAAGCCAAGAGAAGCAGCAGGCATGACGCTACCCTTCTCACATCAGTGTTGCTGCTGCTGGTGGAATGGGGGCAGTCACAGCAGAAGCACAGGACTGGCTCCTCTGTGCACCCACACAGCCCCAACCTCACCCCGCCCCATTGCCACACCATCCAGGTACGCAGCAAGAACTCTGGTGCTGGGGCCCTCACCTTGAAAGGGCCATTTTATAGATCACACAGAGAAAAGTCCAGGTTTGCTAGTAAATGCACACTCATTAGCGGGCTTCAGCCAACCACAATTCCATGAGGACCATACCTAGACAATGCAAATATTCGTCACATTTGCATTTCAAAGAGTACTCTTGAGCTTCACTCTTAAAAAGACAATGTGTGATATGCTTCACTCCACCTGTTGCCTATCACAGTTGCCATTTCCCCCATGTGAATCTGAAGAGGATTCTTCGTAGAATTGAGATTCTTCATAGAATTCTTTATAGAACTGTAGAGTTGGAAGGGACCCCATGGATCTAGTTTAACCCCCTGCAATGCAGGAGCTTGCAGCTGTCCCATACAGGGATTGAACCTGCAACCCTGGCGTTATCAGCACCACACTCTAACCAACTGAGCTATCCAGGTGTAAAGTATTTTTTTTAAAAAATAGGCAGGGCCTCTCAAGCAGGGCTGCAGGGTGAAATGGACCAGTAGCTTTGTTTCTGGGATGGACTTTGGCTTTTATGCATTTACCTTAATTATGGAGCATCTTATTATTACAGCGCCTGAATGCAGTCTTTTTGTGCAGGAAATTCAACATTCTGTCTCACGTCAAATGGAAACTTCCTTATTTTCCACGCTGCTTTGTCGAGTTTAAAAGAGTTGCCTGTGCTTCTCTCTGGCTGACTCCAAATCTGATACTCGCTTTAATCGGCGTTTAGTTGCAAAAAGGGGGAAACATGGCATTTCCTCCATGCCTCCCACAATGCCTTGCTACAAGCACTGTCCACGAGCCGCCTAGTTATGCCTCCTGTTTGTAAGGAAGGCTGCTGATACGAGAGCCCTGGGGAGTTCTCCAATGACTTAAAGGAAGCCAGGTAACTAGAGAGATGAACCAGAGTATGCACTGCTGCTCTTAACTAATGTTGCAGAGATGGCTGAACCACTTACAAAGAACTTAAGGCAAAAATGGGTGGGTGAGGAGGGGCTTGGAACAATAAGCATTTACCCCCCCCCCCATTTATATCAAATGTACAGATTCTACTTTTCTCGCATCAGTCTTTTCTTGATCTGTTGTCTTTATAAACCCTGCCAAGTTGGAAATGCCCATTTGCAACAGAAATCACAACAGCAACAGGCAGCAATAACAGGAATGAAGCCTGCCTGGGGAATACTGCAGCCTGGGGAATAGCAATCGCATGCTTATCACTACAAGATAATTAGCTGCCTGAACAGGGAGGTTACTTATTATAGACACTGAAGACTTGACTGGCTCCCTTTCAGCAGAGAGGGCAGGGAAGGAGGGGGGAAAAAAGGCAGAAAATGAGCAAGATTCTAGCAGCGGATGGGCACTCTATTTCTCTTTTAGGGATAAGAGACTGCAGTTCAAATATCCTCCTTTTAAGAGGCTCCAGATGGGATACGCTTCATGCCACGTCACTGCACAAGTTAGAAATGTTGTCTGCCTGGCTCAGGGACTCCCTGAGAAATGCAACCTGTTTGCATGCAACAGTTCCAGAAAGACACAATAAGGAAGCAAAATGGATTGGGCAAACAGAAGCACCACGCCTTGCACACTGAACATGCTAGTTTCTTCTTTGCTCTCTTCTCCCCTCAAAAATGTCACCTTCACCCACACAGTCAGGAAATCCATTTCAAAAGCATCATCATATTTTAGCCAAGAGAGCAGATGCCCTTAACAAGGGTGGAGCACAGAGTAGTCATAAGTTACTCTCTGGAGGCAACTGAACTACAGGGAACCGATTTGCTCAGGAGTTTCCATAAATGCAAGCCAGCCTCATGTGTATTTATGACGCCGAAAACTTAGCATAATAAAACACTTATTGATTATGGATGTGCCACTCAGCAGAATCAACAATGTGCCAAAGATAAATGAATGCTACATTTAAAATGTAATGCATTAAGCACATAATGGCTTTTGCAAAATGGTTTTCCAACCTGGAGAATATTTAAGAAGAGGAGGAGGAGCAGGCATTCCTATCTCTGGGTGCCCTTCCTTTTTTGCCTTCTGCTTCTTTTCACTTGCAAGGCATAATTTGGAAAACAACCACTGTCACCACCCGTGTTTTCTGTTTTCTGTATTCTGCAATAAAACAGCAGTAGCAATGCAGAACATTTGGGCATTAACATTCAGAGAGCTCCATTTAAGCAAACGAGGGCTTTCTCCACTGGAAGATTCTGGAGAACAAGTCTCAGACATACAGCAGGTGCATTGCGCGGCCACCCCTGGGATTTTCAGGTGGCTTTCCACAGTTTCATTGCTGAAGTGCGCAAAGAATAAGGAAGATGAAAAAGCATCGGCATCCCTAGAACATCACAGGCACAGAAACTACAGCTCCTGCTCAGCAGGGAGCTGAGGAGCTCCAGCACTGGAGTCCTAGTGCAAAGATTTTGACCCAGGAGGTGGGAAGAACTACATAGTGTTGTTTCTCCAGTTCTCTTGGCAGGGGGTGGTGGATATGAAAGAGGAATATCCCTCTGTGCCAGACCAAACCCTGGCCTCTGTTTACTAGACACAAGAAAGTCCGCATGCAAGAGAGATAGGCCTGATGTAGAAAAAGGGAATCGCAGGAAGTGGTCCCTCGAGGGAATGCAGTGAGTGAGATGCAAGCTTCTAGGCTATGTGAGAATTTGAGGTTTTAAGTTTGAACAGAAGGGCAAAAGCCTTGAAACTTTATGTGCAAACCTCTGTCTGTCTGTCGCTCTAGCTCTCTTCCACACCCATACCTGTGAACAGATGCTGAATAGACTGTACCGCAGTGGTGTCCAAACATTTTTCAAAGAGGGCCAGATGTGATGAAGCGAAGGGCCGTGAGGGCCGACCAAGGGGCCAACCAAGGTCGTTAACCTTTTCTTAGGATTGCAGTTGTTGAGCTTTTTTTAGGGTTGAAGTTGTTGATTTTTTTTAGGATTTTACCCCAGGAGAAAAGCTGCCACAGGGGCTGGGTTAGGTCCCCAAAATGGACGTTGGACATGCCTGCAGTACTGCAATTGCCTCATCCTGGGATAGCTTGGCTGTCTGCAATATCCTGATTTAGTGGCAGGGGGAGCTTTAAATTGCCTATCAGTGTGTAGTTAAAGTGTAATACGTGGCAATGGTCAGCTGTACGAGCTCATTGCTTGGATGCTGATCTGCCCATTGAAAACAATCTCAAGCTGCTAAACGTTTATCTTCCCTTCCCCTTGAATGCTGCTACCTTGGCTCTCATTCTCTTCCTACATTAGGCTACAGGCACATCTGTTCAGGATGAAGTGGCAGACTTGGAAGTCTGCTAGCCTCCGGCAACTGGAATCGCCAGAACAATTTTGGATACTGCCTGCCATCGTCTTGGGACTAAATTACAAGATGTGACCGCTCTGAGAAGCTTCTCTGCTTCTCAGGGTTTTCTGCCTAAACCGATTTGCCCATCAAGCATTTTTTAGCCCACTGCTGTGCTAAGGCTACAGCCTCGGGGGTGGGGGGTGGGGGGAGAGGTGGCGTGGCCAGGATTGCACAGAGGGGAGAAAATGGTCATGACTAATGCAGTTGCACTTACTTGTTGACTAGCAGGAAGTTCCCAATCAAGCACAGCACAGAAGGCACAGTGGAAGCCATGGAAATGTAGCTTTCAAAGAAGTCCTAAGGAAGGGAGGAAAAGTGTGTCAAAGAGGGTTGCAAAAGCTATGCCTCAGAAACAACAAAAAGACGTGACATGGCTTGTCCCCGAGTCTCCCTGTCACAAGTCGCAGGCACAGCAGCCCAAGGTCACGGCTTCGCAGCGTCCTGAAGCTTGCAGGGCTGCAGACTTTGCAAAGTGATTAACCCCACACCACTCAATTTGTTTAGCTGAGGAGCATGTCTGCTGTTGGGAACCTCAAAAACACCTCTTGCTGCATTACTGGCCACTCCACAGTGTGAATCTCATTGTGACCTTTTTCTTAGTTCTCATTAAGGAAGGTTAAAACACATGGGGGGGGGGAGGGCTCTTCCTCCTTTTTCTTCTATGAATCGTGCCAGCAGTCAAGATACACAATGTGAACCCTTTAATCTCCACATGGGGCAAAATTCTCCGCCACAGAAGGCCTGTAATTTAAGATGAAGCCTTTTGCCTGCGATAAGAAATGGCTGTCCCAGGTGAGGGCAAATGTGGCATTTTTTATGCAAGAGATTTCATGGGAGAACAAGAAATGAAATGAGACAGTGGGGACAGGAGTCAACGTTACTTGGAATCTCTGTGTTCATTCAGAAGACGCAAAGTTTTAGCACTTAGGAAGGTAGGTTTTAAACCATGTGGGCAAAAGCCTACAGAAATCCCATAGTATCTTGCCTGCCTGCCCTGCATCCACACTTGTGCCTCTTTTAGTAATTTGTGGCATGCTAAATTGCTGTTTAGGGGATGCGGGTGGCGCTGTGGGTTAAACCACAGAGCCTAGGGCTTGCCGATCAGAAGGTCGGCGGTTCGAATCCCCGCGACGGGGTGAGCTCCCATTGTTCGGTCCCAGCTCCTGCCAACCTAGCAGTTCGAAAGCACGTCAAAGTGCAAGTAGATAAATAGGTACCACTCCGGTGGGAAGGTAAACGGCGTTTCTGTGCGCTGCTCTGGTTCGCCAGATGCGGCTTAGTCATGCTGGCCACATGACCCGGAAGTTGTACGCCGGCTCCCTTGGCCAATAAAGCGAGATGAGCGCCACAACCCCAGAGTCAGTCACGACTGGACCTAACGGTCAGGGATCCCTTTACCTTTGAATTGCTGTTTACAAAGACTACCCTGTCTACTCATTTGGAAGTGACCAGGCAAGGAAGCTTTTACAGCCTGGGAAAAAGTTACCTCTCCTCACTTTTTCAGTCTTCCAGTGTCCCACAAATTACTAATGCGGGCATGTGTGGATACAGGCAGGCTGGCAAACACTTTTATAGGCTAGTAACTTGTGTGGACTTATTTATAGGAAGTGATTCAGCCGCCCTGCAAATCAAGACGGTCTTCTATTTTACTGCTGCTTAATTCTCCCAAACTTCTCTTCTCTCCCCGCATACGAGAGAACAGAGAATCCCGACGAGAGCTCATCACCTCGATGTGAGCTTGTGTGCACAGAATAGGCTCTGGAAAATTCCAGACAAGCTGGGTGCATTGATCTCAATCGCATTTTCAAGATGTATTTTCTTTGATCTCCTGTATCAGCCCAATAAGCCTTCGAAATCAATGAAACTGAGGTTCATAATGAGATGGTGGGTGGAGAGAGAATGGCCCAGTATTAGCCACAGCTTCTCCAGCACAATGCAATAATTTCAGGCAAAAATACTGGATACTTAAATATATACGTATTTGTCTTTCTTCTAAAGGGGGAAAAATTGCCCAGTGGTGTTAGCAAAAAGTCTGCCCGGTGCTGCCAAGATGCTTTTGCAAAGTGGCTTTTTATTCAGCTTAAACTCGGCAGCAGAAGCAGCTGGGTTCCTGCTGGGCTAAAAAAGCAGTTCAAGCCCTGGGTGACGGAGCAAGGCACTAGAGCGTTACCTGGATCACAGGGCATGAAATTAGCAGCAGCCAGCAGGTTGGAGCCAAGAATAGCTTGCAGTTGTGAGCTCATCTTCAGATAGCCGAGACCTGCTTCTAACGAGTCTGTGCGGGGCCAACGAACTCTCCCCCCCCCTTTTGCTGCTCACTCATCATACCCCAACACCGAACGCTCGGACAGAAGCTGACTCCCAAAGCAAGCTGCTCTGCTGGAAATTTCAATAGCTGTGAAAGGGCAACCGCACCCATCAGTTGCCCAGATTCACAGTTCTGTCGGTCGGATTTTGAATGATGGAACATCCCTATTTTGTTTCGTTAGCGCTTTTTAGGAGGTCATTATAGTCAAAGAGGCAGAGCTATGCATGCCAAGGTTTGTTATTGGCTACAGATTGTGGTTAGCAAGGAAAGAGCTAAACCATGAGTCTGGATTCAGGCAGCACGTTAAGTCAAACCTTGGCTTAGCTCAACCTGGCATGGGAGTAGAAAAGGCCAGGGAGGAGCAAAATGTCTGCGAGCTTCTCTCTTGGAGACCACCCACTCATGTGGTCCTGGGTTTAAGTCACAGTTTGGCTTAATGTGTCTTGAGACCCTGCTCTCTGGCTGCCAGTTTGTTTCCAGGCAGAATTCAAACAGCAGGTCTGGGTCTCTAGAGCACTGAATGACCTGGGATCGGAGTAATCAAAGGTCTGTCTGCTTCCATACTATAAACCTCCTTAACTGATGAGATGTCCGTTCTTCTGTGTGGACCTTGTGGTGGAAAGGTGGGGTATAAAATATTTTTGTGTATATATTAAAAAGTGGGAATCTTATTCTCCAAGGCTTCCAATATTTCATACGGGCACCACCCACATATTTCCTAGCTTATCTTTGCATCCTTGAAAACAAAAGAGCTTAAAATATAGCCAAAACTCCCAGACAGGCGATTTCAGCACACCATGTTCTATATATTTCTGTTCTGGCATGGAATCGGGAAAGACACACAGCCCTGATCACAAGGCAGGCTTAGATAAAGCAGGCCCTTGTGCAGGAGAAGGTTCATGGCTCAGTGAAAAGGACACATGCACTGAATTCAGATGGCCCCAGGTTCAAAACACAGTAACTCCAGGGCTGGAAACATCCCCTATCGGAAAACCTAAAAAGCCACTAGCAGACACTGCAGGCAATACTGATGGGCCACTGGCCTGATTTAGGAGAACAGCATCTTCCTATGAGACCCTGCTCCTATCAAATGCACCATGCTATACAGATACCCACAGTGTTACGATATAGAAGCAATGCAGCTGCAAACTGCTAGCTTGAAAAGTAAACATGATGGGAATGTTGTGACTGTCCGTGGGAAACAGAGGGACAGTCAGCTCAAAAGGCAAGCACCGGAATTAGCTCAGAGTGTAATATGAGCTCTTCCTCTTGCTCTTGTACAGGAAGTACAGGAGGTGTTTGTCACTCGACTGCTGGAGCTTGAAGAGAGCAGTCATGTCTTCTGTTATGCTTCAAAGACAGAAATAAAAGCATGTAAAAACGTTTCTATCTCCTTTTCCCTGCCAGGAGAGCAGGAGGGAGGGGTGTGTTCTTCTCACGCTGAGAAGAATCGCCTATCGCGACCTAGCCTGGATCTTGCTGGGAATGCAGCCAGGGAGGTCAACAGGAGACCAAGCCGGGTGCCTGGGAGTGTTGCAAGTTTCTCCTGATAAAGGCTTGATTTCCGACACACAGAACATCCAGCTTGCTATGTGCACCTGCCAGCATCACCTTTGCATTTCCTGATTCCAAGGTATATCCAGCATTAGCCTAAGATGCACCTGTTAAGCACCTGAAGTGTGCAACCATTGGCAGTGAAAAGAAGGGAGGGTAAAAAGAACAGACTCCATCACCCATGGTGACCAATTTAGCTTACTGTACAGGCTGAAGGAAGTTAAGGAAACACTATGCAAGGATGCCATATAGCACTCCAACACCCAAGTCATGACACTCTCCGCAAAAGGCCAATGGTGATGTGGTCTAAAGTTCAGGGGTTGTCTGACACCAGGTTAGGTTGGATGCCCCACCTTGTTTCCTGATCAAACCTTTAATCTCCCTGTGCCTTGATTTCTTCCTCTTTGTAGAACTGCGGCATTCGCACCAGTTCCCCACAGTCATTTGTTATTAGGAGAAATTACTGACTGTGCTGCACCCTGAGAAACCACCAGATGGAAGGAACTATAATTAAACAGCAGACTGCAGGAGATTGCTCTGCTTTGCAGGGCCTGGTTCCAACTGGTGCTTAATTTTTAGAAGAGGAGGCAGAGATGCCAGGGCTCCAGCCTCTCCAGAAGCATCAGGGCTTTTCGATCCGGAAGCCCTCCTTCCTAGCAATGCGCAGCCTGAGGGGGCTCTCTGCACTTTCTGTAGTGCTGAGGTTACTCCATGCCTGCTCAGAGATCTTTTCAATTATTCTTTTGCCACACGTTTCAGGGCCGAGCGGTTCAGAGGATGGTTAGAGACATGGAAAAGCAAGTCCTCTGAGGAAAAGGTGAAGGAACTGAGGTCGCTTCCACATCATACACCTGGGAAGTGTAGTTTGTTATGGGAGCTGACCTCACAGAGCTACAATTTCCAGGACTAGTAACAAACTACAGACCCCAGGATTCTCCATGAATGTGGTAGAAGAATGCTTCAAATATATGGCATAGATGTGACCCAGGTATATTTAGCTGGGACAAGAGAAGACTAAGGGGGAGGGGGATGTGATAGCCCTCTTAAAATCCCCGAAGGACTGCCAAACAGAGGGGAAAGCCTTGTCCACTAGGTACCTCATTGGATAGAACTAGATTTAACCTGCTCAAGTAGGGTAGATTTGGGTTGAACATTAGGAAAAACCTCTTGAGAGTAAGATGAGTTGGGCAAGGGAACCAATTACCTAGAGAGGTGCTGGGCTCTTCCTCACTGCAGGCCTTCTGGAAGAGGCCCGGCAGTCATCTCCTGGGCATGTTCTAGCTCTGTATTTCCTGCACCCAGCAGAGGATTGAACTAGATACCTACAAGGCCCTCTCCAACTCTATGATCCCATATGTAAGAGTGGAATGGCTGGTGAGCCATTAAGATCAGGCTCTAGTCTTGGACTCCTGAAAACGGGTTATCCGTGGCACCAAATCTGGGCTGCTATGACAATACATTAAAAGGCAACAACAAAATCTTCTGTGACTTTACTAGGCCATTAGTGCAAGCCCGTGCTTTCTCAAATAATAGGTCAGGCCTCCCCAGCAGGCTGCCAAGGCTTCTTGCTGTGCAATCAACTTGGCATGTTGGACATATATGCACATTAGGCCCCTTTTGCTGGCGTTTCATTTTGCTTGCGCATATCTGGCAATAACACCGGTGTTATTAAAATTCCTGTGCAATGGCAATTCAGCTACAACCATTCTTCAAAGTGTAAGTGCCGAGAAATATTTAAAGCCTCCATTTTCCATTGTTCTTTAGGAAGAGCAGACTCCTTTGGCTTGATCATTCATCCACTTCGAGGCAAATCATGCAAAGCAGAGCAGAGAACAAAGCTCTGGGCTCTGGGTACAGGGAGTTACTGAAAGGGCAGGCTTCCAGACCAGAAAAAAATGCTTGACGTTAAATGTTCTTAGTGCATTCCACTCAAGAAAACATAAGGAAATGCAAAGACTCAAATGATGTGCAGGTGAGAAAGGAACCCATCCCTAGTACAAAATAGAAGTTCATGGCATGACCCAAATTCTGCATAAAGAAAAGCCACATTGTGCACTATTGCATTTATTTTATTGCTTGTTGCATGCAGTGCATTCTGCTTCTCCTTAGACCAGGGATGCTGTCCAAATGTCTGCCGGCTCCAAACAGCATGGACCCCAATGATGAGACTTGGAAGGTGCCATGTCAGCCATATTTGTAGGGCACTGAATCCCTCATCCCCAGTGTAGCAGAAAACCTATACAGGAATAAATTCAGCTTCTGTGATTTACTAGACACCACACCCTTCATTTTCAAGTCTATCTTTATACCTATAAGGTTTAGAAACTTGTTTTTGTCACATACACACCCCTCACACCCCGCAAAGGTTTTGGAGATGCTTAACTCTACCTCCAATGACACAACCTGCACTCAAAAGAGTGTTACCGGCAGCGGCATACATATACATGCGACACCTCCAACAAGTCCCACCAAAGTGCACAGTAGACTTCTCTAGGGGGAAACGAGGCAACATGCCTCTTCCTGACTCTGCAAAGCGATCCTGTCTCTTGCATCAGCTAAAAACCTGTTCCTTCCAAATGTCAAAGGGCAGGAGAGGAGAATAAGGGGTTGTGTCACTGCTGACTTAGCTGTTTATGTCGCATGGATAAAGCATTCCGTTTTTCAGGGTTAGCAAGCCAGCACTTTCCATAAGCAATAAAATTCACTTAGTGGTTTCCTTAGCTCATACTTCTCCCAGTCCAGCCCCCTCAATGCCCTTGTTTAAAGTAGGCCATGTTGCAAGATTGGCTGTATTATGTAAACCTGAGGCCGGGGTTCCATATGTAACTCTCAGTAACAGCATTTCAGATACATGACCACATTTACTTCTTCCTGCGTATAGCCATAAAAGCTCCCACACAAAAATAAGTCAATTTTACAAAGATGCCACTCGGGAACATTAAAAACAACCAACCAAGCCCACTTGTGCTACTTTGGCTCATTCTCCAAGGCAAGCGTTATATATTCAAGATTGCACTAAAACCTAAAGACCTTTTCTGCACTGGTAAGAGTTGCCCTAAATGCAATAATAAACTAACAAACCTGACGCCAGCCGCGCTGATTCACGCTAGCCTGCTGATTTCAATGGGACTTTCTAAGCAAAAATAGTTAACATTGCAACCTGGGTTGCCTTTAAAAACAAAACAACTTTCCAAACTTAACACCTCAAATTCTAGGGGAATCATTAACAGCCTGACTCACTCATTATTTGCATATCTTAGCATTCTGAGACGGAAAGCATTTAGACACATCTCTGCTTGCAAGACAGTCACGGGTATATGTCACCCAACTCCCAGGCGAAACATATTCCCATCTCTCTCTTCTCAGGCACAAATACAAGATGGGTGACACCTGGCTTGAGAGCAGTACATGTGAAAAGGATCGAGGAGTCTTGGTTGACCACAAACTTGACATGAGCCAACAGTGTGACGCGGCATCTAAAAAAGCCAATGCAATTCTGGGCTGCATCAATAGGAGTATAGCATCTAGATCAAGGGAAGTAATAGTGCCACTGTATTCTGCTCTGGTCAGACCTCACCTGGAGTACTGTGTCCAGTTCTGGGCACCACAGTTCAAGAAGGACACTGACAAGCTGGAACGTGTCCAGAGGAGGGCAACCAAAATGGTCAAAGGCCTGGAAACGATGCCTTATGAGGAACGGCTAAGGGAGCTGGGCATGTTTAGCCTGGAGAAGAGGAGGTTAAGGGGTGATATGATAGCCATGTTCAAATATATAAAAGGATGTCACATAGAGGAGGGAGAAAGGTTGTTTTCTGCTGCTCCAGAGAAGCGGACACGGAGCAATGGATCCAAACTACAAGAAAGAAGATTCCACCTAAACATTAGGAAGAACTTCCTGACAGTAAGAGCTGTTCAACAGTGGAATTTGCTGCCAAGGAGTGTGGTGGAGTCTCCTTCTTTGGAGGTCTTTAAGCAGAGGCTTGACAACCATATGTCAGGAGTGCTCTGATGGTGTTTCCTGCTTGGCAGGGAGTTGGACTCGATGGGCCTTGTGGTCTCTTCCAACTCTATGATTCTATGATTCTAGGCAGCATGCTAAATCCTCCTCACGGTGCCACTTCAGACACTGCGCTCTCCTGACCTGAGAACAATGAAGTGGGTTTCTTAGAAAATACTGAACTGGAAAACAAGAGGACCATTCTGCTATGTGAGGAATCTGCACAGAGTAATTGTCAGTTTGTGCTGGGAAATTTTTTCTGACGTCCCAGCAAGTGATCTAAATCAACAAGCTTATTTTGCTTGCATTTAATAAACAAAGATACAGTGGTACCTCTGGTTACATACTTAATTCATTCCGGAGGTCCGTTCTTAACCTGAAACTGTTCTTAACCTGAAGCAACACTTTAGCTAATGGGGCCTCCCGCTGCTGCCACACCACCACCAAGCAATTTCTGTTCTCATCCTGAAGCAAAGTTCTTAACTCGAGGTAATATTTCTGGGTTAGCGGAGTCTAACCTGAAGCGTATGTAACCTGAAGTGTATGTAACCCGAAGTACCACTGTACAAACTTTGAAACTGTCTGATCTTGCTCAATAGCTATTTGCAGCCGGCATCCATTCATTTTTACTAATGAACTTGTGAAAGACACCCCAACCCCCCATGGAAAAAAATTAAGCACTGGAATGTTTTTCAGAAACTGTTCAGTCGCATGTCACTGCATGAGAACGTACTGTGGAAAAATGATACCACTTAATTTTCTAATCCTCCCCCTCCCCAAGCACCCCCACCCCCCCGTTTGCTGTTTTGTAGAAATGGAGCCTTATCCACTATGAGCCAATCAGCATTTTCTCAATCTTGCTCCATGCAGCAAACATGGATTAGACTGAATTAGAAACCTCTCATCTTGGATATAATTTAGTTGGGGACTCAGATATGTGGTCCTCACATACAAACAACATTACGTAAGTTCTAGATCAGGCTAAAAGCCCAGGAGTCCAGCATTCTGTTCTCAGCAGCTACCTTATCTTTCTCCTGAACAGCTCAGTCATTCCTCAGCTTATCTTAATGGCCCATTTCAAGTACTAGCCAAGAGATCCTTTTAGGACACCCAAATCAGAATCTAATCTTGTTTGTGGGGAGTTCTGCTGGAAATTAGGTATGGGGCAATGAGCTAAACGTTACATATTAATTGAGCCGAGCTCCAGATAAAGATAAGTTTATCATCCATCTGAACCTGGGAATCAGGTCAGCATGCCCCAGGAAACCACGAGTGGTGAAGTCACCTGTCTTTTGGAAGACATATAAACATGAAAAATGTTGGGTTTATTTTGATGGGGTGGGAACCTTCTTCTCCTCTCTTTGCTGATGAAAGACTGTCTTTTTGCTGTGAGGTCACAGAATGGGAGAGTCAGAAGAGACCCTGAGGTCTAGTCCAACCCCCTAAAATTCAGGATTCTCAACTAGATAATACATGACAGGTGGCCATCCAACCTCTCCTTAAAAACCTCAAATGGTGGCAAGTCCACCGCCTTCTGACAGTCCATTTCACTGTCAGACAGCTCTTACAGTCTGAAAGTTCCTCCTGTTTAGTTGGAATCTCCTTTCCTGTAACCTGAAGCCATTGGTTTGGGTTCTGCACTCTGGAGCAGGAGAAAAGAAGCTTGCTCCAACTTCCATGTGATAGGTCTTTAGATATTTGAAGATGGTTATCATGTCTCCTCTCAGCCTCTCCTCTTTTCTAGGCTAAGCATACCCAATTCCCCCAACCATTCCTCATAAGGCTTAGCTTCCAGACCTGTTATCATCTGTGTTGCCCTCCTCTGCACAAGGTTCAGCTTGTCGATATCCTTCTTAAATTGTGGTGCCCAGAACTGGACATAGTACTCAGGTAAGGTCTGACCAAGGCAGAATAGAGCTTGATCAGAACACCACACTTCTGCTGATGCAACCTAGAATAGCATTAGCCTTCTTTTTTTGGGCTGCTGTTCCAGACTGTTGACTCATGTGAAGCTTGTGGTGTACTAAGACCAGGGGTCAGCAAACTTTTTCAGCAGGGGCCAGTCCACTGTCCCTCAAACCTTGTGGGGGGCCGGACTATATTTTTTTTGGGGGGGGGAATGAACTATGCCCCACAAATAACCCAGAGATGCATTTTAAAGAAAAGGACACATTCTACTCATGCTGATTCCTGGACCGTCCACGGGCTGGATTTAGAAGGTGATTGGGCCAGATCTGGCCCCCAGGCCTTAGTTGGCCTACCCATAACTAAGACCACCAGAGGAGGTCAGGCAGCTGGTGGGGTGGGTCTCTGAAAGACAGCATTGCTAGGGGAGCATTTTACCTCAGAGAAGGGGTGTCCAGGGTTTCCAGACATGAAGCGGCTGTGGAAAATAAATGTTCAATCTCACTATTAAAATAAGTCAAGAGAAACAGGTTCAGAAAAGTGAAACCAGGTCAAAATTCACAGCGCCAAACCCTTCAGTGTCAGATCTTTCCTTGAGGGCACCAGGAGACAGCCTGCTAGTGATCAAATACTTCTCACCTAAAGTGTTACGCGATATCACAGGAGTGGCTATATTTGATGGCTCAGTACATTAATCCCTGCATATACCCCCACATCAGCTTGTTAAATCTGCACGGTGCTTTGTGACCCTTCACGACGAAGAACAAATATCCCCAAGTTGCTGTTATGTCATGGAGAGATTGATGCAGTGTCTAGAGTGGGTAAACAGCAGCGTTTCTAGGCTGCATGAGCTGACGTTAGACCACCATTGCTGCACTTTGTTGGACTAATGGCAATATAGCATCACTGCAGGGTTTCCCCGCCCCCTTTTCTGAGCAAAAGGTGTTTCCCAATTAGAGAAACACTTCCCAATATTGGGATGCATTTATAACTGTGGCCAAGTATATGTCAGGGTTCTATCCCAAACAACATTACAATGAATACTTTCCCCTCATGCCTACTGGTACAGAGCTTCCAGAAGAGTCACTCTCTGTATCACTTCCACTCATAGCTGTCAACTTTTCCCTTTCCTTGTGAGGAATCCTATTCGGAATAAGGGAATTTCCCTTTTAAAAAAGGGAAATGTTGACAGCTATGCTTCCACTATTATTGGTAAAGAAGTCAGAGTGTTGACATCTTCCTACATGTCCAAGTCAATAGGGTGGCAATAGTGAGAGGTGAGTTAATAGGTGGGCAGCTCAATGGGGCGAGTTGTCTTCTGACATCCATGTCACTACTAGCACCAGAATGACGTGTCAGCGTTGTTGCTTTGAAGTCAGCTAAGGTTGCAAGCATTTCAGCTGGGGCAATTAGAATAAGATCCAATATTTGACTATTGATTCAAAACCCTAAAATGTATTTTATATAATTGACTTTTTAATTTTTATTCTTTGTATATTGTATTGTTGTTTTCCTGCTATGGCCGATGGCTGACACAAATAAAGATCCATTCATTCATTCCCTCACTTCGGTTTTTGCCTCATATGCTACACCAGCTTTCGTAAATAAGCTCACTAAAGTTACTAGCCTGCAACTGTTTTAACTAGCTTGCTGCTGGTTGGGCAGAAGAAAGGTGGAGAATTCTGTCCCTTCTCTGGCAAGCTGTTTGGGTTTCCATGCTGGGCCCACCGCTACCAGCAGCCCTCTCACTCACGTACATGGTACTCCATGCACTTGCCTGAACTCGGGTCCTGGTCACCTGTAGCTAAGAGGCTAGTTCTTAAAATCATGGCTGGGCTCCAGCAATTTACATGGGTGAAGCAAGAGTTGCAAAGCGAGAGCTGCTTGCATTTCTGCAAGTCCTACATCAAATGTAATAATCAAAATTGGTCGTTAGAGTATACCTCTTTAGTTCTTCTGTCTGTGTAAACCAGTCCATGCCAGAAGCAGCCATGAAACAGAAGTGGTAGCATTTCTAAAGAGAGGAACTGAAATTATTTCCTAATTTTCCTGGTGGAAATAGTTGAGTTTGTAGGAATAATGGTATCTTTGTTTGTTTTTGTGAATGCATCGATGGCAATAATTCAAGCCTATGAAGGGGAATCACCAGCAAGAAAAGAAAGTACAACTCAAACTGATCATGCATGAAGTTTGCTGGATTGCCTTAGGCAAATCAAATCAGTCTCAGCTCCCTATTTGAAATATGGAGATACCAACACCGGCCTTACAGGGCTGTTGCAAAGACTGCAGATAAAAGTACTTAATATTTATATTTCAAACCCTTCTTCTTATGGTTTTATAACTGCTTTTAATGGTGGTTTCACTGCTGCTGATTTTTAGGGTTTTACTCTCTCCACTGAGTTATCTTAAATGTTTTGAAGACACAAACTAACAGAGCATTGGTACTCAAGTCTCATTGGTCCAATCTCAGAGCAAGATCCACTAGCTACAGATGCCACATAAGCAGAGGTCCACTGGCCCCTTCATACTGGAAACTCCGGTGAATCATTTTGTTTTGCAATCCACTTATATGTAAACTTGGCCAGCGAAGCACTAGGCCTTGTCGAGAAAGTGAGGATTTTCAGTGGAGCTGCAAAATCAAGCATGTTAATTTTATTCGTGCCGGAATTTCAGAAGCTTAACACTTCAAAACAGAAGCTTGCATTAAAAACAAACAAACATGGGAAGCCCAGTAAAATTTGAAGTTGCCCATCATAAGAGACGTGCCAATGTTCTCTTGGGAGAAGTTACCTACTTTGCTAAAGAGAAATAAAAAATCCAAGGGAAGGAAAGCAACTAGGAATTAAGGAGGAAAACAACAGTGCGGGACCAAGATGCCTAGGAGGCTTCCTCCACTGGAGCGTTCGCATCAAAACGCCAATCCTGTGAATCAAGAAGCAACAAACTTCTAAGCTTGCACGCCAAGACAAGAGGCTCCCTGCTGCAGCCGGCAGCCTGTTCACACCTGCCAGTGTTTTGGAAAAAGCCATAAAGTACAGCAGGCAGCTTGCAGAATTCCAAACAGGTGCTAAGAGGGTTTTCACTTTGGAAAAGCTGGACTATAATGGGCACCTGTAGACTTCTACTGCCATGCCTGCGTCTCCACTTTTTAAACACCTGCGTCATTGGCGTTGTGGCAGCACGGAATCCCGAAGTAGGCAGACCTAGGAGGGTCATACATTTCAAATTACTTGTCAGTAATTACTGTTGATTGCCACTGTGCCCTCCCCTTTCCTGAGCCCTCTAAGCACGCAATAGCAAAACAGCAAAACTAATCTTGCAGATAACATAGGCATGTTAAGTCTCTCACTTCATGCTGGGCTATGAAGAGGAAATGCAAGCACTGTAGTTCCCACTTTCTCCAAAACCCAAGCCAAACTGAGACAACAGACACACTGTCTTCTCCTGAGTTGTCTGCCATGGCAGAGGCACTGGGGACAAGCAGGGCTTCCCCTCCCATTATGCAAAGTGTTGACAAAGGCAAGAAGAAGCAAGAGCGTTTTTCACTGCTTATTCTAACAACCTCCAATGTCTGGAATTAAGCAAGGCAGGCCAGTGTTGGGAAGGTGGTGCTAGGCTTTGAGAACAAAACAGAAGTTTGTCTATATTTTGTATGGCTCATTCCAATTCATAGAATCGTAGAGTTGGAAATGACCCATGGGTCATCTAGTTCAACCCCCTGCAATGCAGGAATATTTTGCCCAATGTGGGGCTCGAACCCACAACCCCAAGATTAAAGAGTCTCGGGCTCTACCAACTGAGCTATCCCAGCAGTCACCATTACCACATTCATAACAAAATTAATGCAACTGTTGCATGTCAGCATGGGGTTGTCATTGCTTTGCAAAATTCACAAAGAATTAGAACCGATTCTCAAAGCACTAAGCAAAAACCTCTGGCGTTGAAAGAGAACGTATTAGGTTTGCTGCTCACCGTACTTCATTGAACATACCTCTGGGATGTCCTATCGATGAACATTCCCTCCTTCCCCTTTCTCACACTGATCCCTTGTGCAGAAACACCTGCACACAGACTATAAATAGCTAATATTTTCAAGTGACATTTCGATCAGAAAGCGGAGTAGGCCTTCCTGCTTTTGCAGTTTAAGGCCCTATGTTTACTCTGTTCCCTCTGGGGTCCCCTTTGCGAGATCAAGGTTTATTTATTTATTTTACACTTTTCTCAATGTAGTGTTTCCAGCAGCCAGCCATCATCGCTCAGCCTGCCCTATCAGAACTCTGTTTTAATCCTCACTATAGTACTTTGCAATCTGACAGATAGGCTGGTAAGCCTCTGTTAGAGCTTGATAGCACTTGCGAAAATTGGTTTTCCCAGACAGCTGTTGCAACCCATTCTGCAGGACCTGGGCATGTAGCAAATGCTGGAATCATCGTGACATTCAGAAAGGACTGGGGGAGAAGCTGCTGCTATGCAGTGGCAAGGCAACTTTTTCAACTTTGAAGGTTACAAGGGAAACAAGTGATAAGCCCAAAACACACAGCTAATTTGCAGGTGCCTTTCCCCCCCTTGCATGCAAAAGATCCATAGTGTGTTGAGAGGCCTGTGATATCTTGTTCTATATTGCTAATTTTTGCGGAGGTTTGTCTCTTAAGGTGTGCCTTCTCTTTTATGCAGGCTCCTTTGGTGCAAAAGATCTGTTGATCCACCTCCAGGATCTCCATTTAGGGCTGGGAAGGACTCCTGCCTGAAACCCTGGAGAACTTCTACCACTCAGTGCATATGACAAGAAGCTAGATGGATCAAGTGGCCTCACACTGAATAAGGAAGCTTCCTATTTTTATGTTACTTACCCTAAAGTGAGAAATGAGACAAGCGTCAGACAAAGTGGGGAAGACACGTGTGATTTTGGATGGAAACTGGCATTAAAGCCGAAACTTGCCAAGCAGTTCTAAAGTTAAGGCAAGCATCTTGGAGGCTATCCCTGTAGCAAAAATAATTATATGGGGAACAGCTCTTGACATTCACTGGAGCTGCAGGAAGCATCTTAGCCTGCAACACCCTAGCAAATCCTCATTGGGTCCCGTGAGAGGTTACTGTGCTAAAACCATTAAAAAATTATTTTTTTTCAAAGACAATGCCTAGAGGTGGGCTGCTACTGTTCGCACTTCACAGGCAAGTGTAAATGCCATCCATTCATCCATCCATCCATTTCTCATGTAGTACCAGAGTGATCCAGTTCTGGTTTTCCCTGATAGGAGACAAGTAAATACTGAGTCCATGCTAGCCCTTTTTACTTGATAGTTAATCAAACCTCCAGAATGTCATTCCTTCATCCTACTATTTCTGAGTTACAGTTTATACAACATGGCAAAAGTCTTGGGAGTAGTATGCACTGGGCTGCCAAGAGATGCAGCCATAATCCCATCTGTACCTTTTCAAAAAGGTGAAAAATTCCTAACTTGAGCTGCAATACTGTGATGTGTGTGGATCTTTCATTGGACACTAAACAGCAGCAACAATTATGCAGCTAGACAATTGTCATGCCATGCGCATTACAGTGAAAGTCCCTATACACCTGTGAGATTAATGCCATGAGATGCTGGCAAGTTTCGAAAGCAGCGTATTCTGTGTTATCACACACAGCCAAGCCTCTTATTTAGAGGTTCTGCAATTCATCCCCTTCCTTATTCCTCACATACCTTTACAACTATATGAATTAGAATTCCCTATGCAATGATGGAAATTTTTATCAAATTTCCAACAAAACTATTTAAAACTTTTAGGAGGCTGGCTAATTTATTTAAGGAATAAATTAAGCTGCCTAATTTATTTTAAGCACTGAATTGAACTGATTGACTCATAAGTTCCAGTGTTAGCTTTTTAGGAGCCCGGACAAGTACACTCTCAGGGTTTCCAATCTGCCCCCAGTTATGAAACCAGACTTTGAGTCCATCAGAGCACCTGGATAACAAAGGCCTTGAGAGAAATTGTGAAAAAACATTTGCTGCTCCCCTTGTGAGAGAAGTGTGAAATAGTCTCATCTCCCTCCAGTCCCAGCCTAGCCTGAGTGGGGGTGGGGGTGGGAGAGGGAAAACCACACATAAAATATCAGAGTGGCAGCGAAATCCAAAAATTACTTATGCACTGTGTGGTGAAGTACTTTCTTTTGTCTCTCATGAGTCCTGCAAATCATCAGTTTCACTTATCAAACCAACAGACGGTTGGAAGTACTGGGATCCAACTCAGCTTGCACCGAAGGCTGACATGTGCATGGAAAAGAGGAGAGTGAGGAAAAACCCTTAAAGCTTCCTAGACTGCCCTTTCTGACCTAACCTGTGCTGACCTTCCCTCCGGTACTAGACTGATACCCTTAGGGTTGCTGACCTCATTTCCTACTTCCTTCTCCTTCATCCTCACCTTGGAAAAGGAGACATCTACTTTTGGATCTCTCTGCATGCAAGATGCAAACATAGCTTGAGACGCAACAGCAAGCATAGCTCACTGCATCTCCCAGGTTAGGCAGAACCAGGATCTTTCCTGGTAATAAACAGAGCTTTCTTATTTTCCTAAACTCAGAATCTTAGTGTGACTATATCCAGGGTAAAGTGTGCTCCTCCAATAGGGATTCAGTATTAAGTTTGACTTCTGCTGAGTGTTTTAACTCCAAATGCCAAAATACTTAGAAACCTGATTCCCACACTGGACAACCACATGCCTCTGAGAAGCCCACAAACAGGACCAATATAGTGCAAGAGGGATGAAAAGAAGATGTCCGTATCTCTTTTCTTCACTGTCATATTTTCTAAACTAAAAAAGCACTAAATGCTGGATTATGGACACCACGTGCACAACGTATTTGCAAAAACAAACCAGAGCTCTCTTCCATAAGTGAAAGTCTTGTCCTCCATAAGGATTAAGACATAAAATTCATGCACTAAGCTCACAGATAAAGAGAAGGGTTAACACAGCCGAGTTAAAACCTGAATTCCCAACACTTACGCGAACATCCGAAGTTCCCTGCTCTGCTGGAGAGATTTCTTCTGAGCAGTTCTGAAGTTTGTACATCCAGTAATTCTTTGCAGTGATGATGAAGTTCAAAGGCAAGAGAGAGCTAGTCCCCAGAAGGAAGAAAATAATGTAGGTGCCATTGAAGTGATCTTTAGGCTTGTGAAAACCGTGTCTGTTTCCCTCTGGCTCCTCGAACAGGGGTGTCTCTTCTTGGGTAGTGACATCCACTGGTTTGTACAAAGAGTTCGCACTGTGGTGGTAGTCATCTTGCTCCTCCAAATCAACAGCCACTTTTAGGATAAATTGAAGATGTGTGAAAGTTATGGTCACATAGCATGACATTGTCACTAGCCCTTTGACCCCTATAATAATACCAGTCTCTCTTACAGCGATATGGTACACTGAGAGAATGTGCATCTGAACACTTCAAGCGAGCTATATAAATGCTTATTAATATTAAGAAATACAACCCATCTGGTTGCCACAGAAAGCTGCAGCAACCGTTGCAAGCATCCCAAATAAATCTGTGTTAAAAGGAGAAGAGTTCCTGAATTCAAAGAAACTCCTTCGGTGTTCCAGAAGAGAAGCAGTTAGTGTGTCCTTATGCATAATGGAACACTGAGGCCCGCTGCAGCCTAAACAAGTCTTTAGAAGGGCCTGTGCAAAATGTCCTTATTTAAAATAATGTTAAATATATTCTGAAATATTCACATGGTTTTCAAACAGTATTCATGGAGTTTGCTTTTGCTTTACTGTATGAAATAGTTGAACTGGTAGCTGCCGCGAGTCTTCAGGGAAGGCAGGGTGAAAGTTTGTTAAAATGTTTGTAAGAGAGAGAGAACAAAGTGAAGGGACAGAATCATGTGGAAGTAGTTACCTTAGAATTAAATTTTTGATCAAATGACTCTTGTTAAGTTTTTAAGCAATCTCCATTTTCTAAGCCCTCCTGTCCAGGTCATCAAAACAAGAATTAATGGACTGGGGAGAGAATAGAAGAGGTTCCCTTTTGAAATATGTGGCTGAAGCATGTTATTCCTAGGGGAGCTGGGGAATATTTTGAGGCCAACCCACAGTGAAGAGAAATGGCAAAATGACATCTTTCATTGGGCCAATCAGTCGCTCACTAAGATGTGGAAGCTTTTTAGTTACACAAAAGCGCTTTGCCAGAAAGCAATCGATGCTTAATGTATGCTTGGTATGATTAAAATAAAAATAAGATATGCCACATGGGCAAATAAACTCTGGGAGCCAATCCAGGAATTTCCTTTCCTTTCAAGAAAGGTGGGCTCTCACGGAAAGTCCCACCTACAATACAAACCTAGCTTCACTGCCTAAAAAATATGAATTATGGAAGACATCTGTAGGTCATCTCAGGACTTGGGATTTGCAAAACACAGCATTCTTCACACTGGCCTTTTGACACTTGAGAAACTTATTTTTTTTAGGCCCCACTCTATTCTTGCGACTGCAATTTGCTTTAAAACGTTTGAAATACTGTATTTTTAAATTGCTGTCACCTGCCTTGGGACCTTATGGTAAAGGATGGATAAGAAATGAAATTAGTATCATTAATACTCAGTGCCCTTGACCAGCCTTGGATACTGGGCAGCTGAGGAAGAGGCTATTTGCTGTTCTCTCAGAAAACACAATGTTTTGGCCTGGCTTTGAGGGGGACCCACAAAATGCATGTTGGGTCCCCCTCAAGCCTCGCAAACCCTGACAGGCAACAATAAGAAAGCCAAAAGTAAAAAAAAAAAAGTCTCAGTGAAGCCTCTCCGTGGGAAAAATCCTGGTCCCCGTCCCCCCCCCCCCCAAGTGGCAAGAGAGAGCGCCTTGCTCTCGACTGAAAAGGTGCATCTTGCGAACGGGAAGCTGCCCGGACCCTCCATTCCAGCAGTGCGTGGCAGGAAATGCACTCTGCACATGCTCCGTGCTGCCGCCGCCAAACACCCCAACCTCGGATTTCACGGCGAGTTTCCGAGACCGAGGCCGAAACAAAGTGCGGCGGGAGGAGGAGCAAAGGCCGGGAGGAAGAGGAGGAGAAGCAGCAGGCGGAAAAGGAGTCGCAGGTAGAGAGCAAAGGCGAAGAGAGGCGCAGCCGCAAAACCCCCGGCGGAAAGGTCCCCGTGGCCTGAGAGCCCCGCGGAAGAAGGCGCCACTTACTGTCGCCGGCCCTGCGCGCCTCCCCATCTGCTCTGAGCCGGGCCTTCCCCAAGCACAGGCTCCGCCGGCCCTCGCGCCAAAGCCACGCCCGCCGCCGCCGCCGCGCAGCGCCGCCTCCTCCGCTGCTCCCTCCTCCTCCTCCGCGGGGCTTCTGCGAGGGTCCAGCAAGCGCTGCTCCTTTCATCCTCCATCTCTCCCGGAAGGTGCACCTTAGCCCTTCTTGGAAATAGGCTAAAAATATATTTATAATACTACTAATGATAATCATTCCTTTTGTGCGCAATGGGCACGGATCACGACTGCTGCTCTGATTCAGGAATCTCTATCTGGATCTATCTAAGTTTATCAGACCAGTTCCCCCTAAAATATTTCAGGGCACCACAAAATTGATGGGCATGATATTGCCATTCTAATGGGGTGCGCGCGCGCGCACTGTGTCATGTGATCATACCTACCCCCCCCCCCGAATATTTTATATAAGTTGGCACCCCTGATTCATTTCCAAAGCCCCTTCCCCACTTCTTGCCCTCGCTGTACCTAATACTCAGTTCAGGAATCCCATGTATTTACAGTGAGACTTCCGGGTATATGACGATATAATAATAGTAGTAGTAGTAGTAGTAGTAATAATAATGAAACGGGTCCCGCAGATGCCTGGTGCCAGACTCCGCCTATAGATTCTTGGGTGCTGGGGACGGGGGTTTATAGAATCATAGAATCATAGAGTTGGAAGAGACCACAAGGGCCATCGAGTCCAACCCCCCGCCAAGCAGGAAACACCATCAGAGCACTCCTGACATATGGTTGTCAAGCCTCTGCTTAAAGACCTCCAAAGAAGGAGACTCCACCACACTCCTTGGCAGCAAATTCCACTGTCGAACAGCTCTTACTGTCAGGAAGTTCTTCCTAATGTTTAGGTGGAATCTTCTTTCTTGTAGTTTGGATCCATTGCTCCGTGTCTGCTTCTGGAGCAGCAGAAAACAACCTTTCTCCCTCCTCTATGTGACATCCTTTTATATATTTGAACATGGCTATCATATCACCCCTTAACCTCCTCTTCTCCAGGCTAAACATGCCGAATATTATTTATTCAGCGCTGGCAGGCTGGGCTTGTTTTTCTGCCAGGCAGAGGGAGGTGATGGCCCTGCCATTAAGTGACCTACAAGACAAGATGTGATTTGAAACGCAGCAGGGGAAAATAGGCTCCCTGCACTTTGGGCCACTACTGTGTGGATAGCCTTAGTGTCACCATTTACTGCAATCAATGGACTCTTTCAATACAGGTAGTACATGTCCTGCTTTCCCCAACTGCTTCCTCTTTAATCTTTAAGGATCTTAATAATTTCTAGACAACCTGCTGTGTAGGGTAATTCTTTACACATACTCTTACACTGAGCCCAAATGGGGTTATAGATGTTAAGAAGAAATCTTTGTTTTGTTTTGTTTTAAACCTATTTCTCCAGTCAGGTTCCCTTGGAGGTGGTAAAACTACACCTAGGCCATTATCACTTCAGATTGATTTTTTTTTAATTACTGCACATGGAAAATTAGCATCTCAAGGGAAAGGTTGGACTAGAACCTTCCTTCCTGAAATCCAATTTTCTGTCTAAAGAGGATTTTTTAAAATGCCGTGCCTGCAGTCTGATATGGTACAACCCAGACAGGTTTGCTCTGTGAGAATTAGGCCTCAGTCCACACTTTTTAAAAAAATAGCTGTTTCTCTTCCTCTTTAGGATAATTTCCTCTCTGCTGGTCAAATGATCTGAATCAGCACTGTCAGGAGGTATTAATATTTGTTCTAGATGGGTTGCCCAGCTGTGGGTTGATGACGCTCTCTAATGGTACAAAAAGAGGTTTTGTTCAAATCGTTGGGTGTTGATGGTGTTGGCCGCAGCCAATAAGAGGAAGATTGTGACTCGCATCTTGTCTGCAAACACTCCTAGGCAGTTCACTGGGAAATAAGTTGTTCTGATGTAACGAGACTGACTCCAGATTCTTTACAGACAGAAATTAAGGTTACAAACCTGACATATGCTTAAACCTACTGGTTTAAATGGGCTTGGGCGCCCCCTAATCTTCCATGAGATAGGACTGAAAATGAGTGAAATTTCATGGCATAGAGATGCAATGATGGGGAAAATTTCCCGTTTTAAGTTTCAGATACGAAAGCAGACTTAAGGTCGATAAAGGCACACACAAAGTTTGATTGCGATTGACAGCATATTTTTGTATGAGATGATTATACATACAAAACGGCACAGCTTGGAAACCAATATACTGTATATAAATGCTCTGTATATATTGTATATAAATGCATTGTTCTTTTGGAATTCCCCAAAGCCAAATATAGCTAAATAGGTTCAGATATATCTGTGTCATGGTTATTATTGTTTTTCATTGATAATTAGGTAGGGTGTCACAATGTCCTTCTAACATCTGGAGCGTACATGTTGGGTAGCCAACATGGTGCCCCTCCAGATGTTGTGGACTACAACTCCCATCATGTCTGGTCATTCTACATGCTGGCTGGAGCTAACAGGAGTTGTAGCCCAAAGCAAGGAGTGAGAGCCATAGCTCAGTGGTGGAGCATCTTCTGTGTGCCAAAGGTTCCATGTTCATTCCCTAGCCCTGACAGCGAGGACTGATTAGATGTACTCAGTATAAGGTAGCTTCTTATCTTCTTTTTCCTATCTGGAAGACACCAGGGTAAGAGACTGGGAGAAAAAAGGAATGCTCCAAGGTGAGGGCCCACCACTTTCTGTGTGAGACCAGGGTTACCTTTAAGAGAGGACTCTGCATTTTCTCTTTCTGTGTTTTGTTTTTATTTAGATTAGTTTCCTTTAACGTACTGCATTTTGAAATAGCTTTAATTAAATCCTTTTTTTTTTTAAAGTCTGTGTGTGTTGGTAGATTCTAACACTGAAAGCATCTGTGAACGACAAATACCAACATCGTCTGCACTGTACACAAATGCATAGTGGATCAATACCTGTGTAGAAAGGGTATAACTTGCCCTTACTCGCCTCCTTCTTTGTTGAAAAGATATCTGAATGATTGGCCTCCAGAGCTAACAAAAATAACTCAGCAAGGCTACACATGGTTTTTGTTTTCCATTAAACAGACAAAAGAGAAACTTCTGCATGCCCCTAAAGCAGGTTACCAAATGGAGACATGCGTAAAATTAGAAGAAATCCATAAGAGCACAGTGGCTTTCTTCAACGGCATGGCCAACCCAGGCCATGAGAGCACCCGAGGAAGAGATTGCGCGGCCTGTCCTGGCCTGTAAGCCATCAGCTCAGAAGGGACAAGTTTGATATTTCCAAGCTGCTGTGGTCGATCATGTCAGAAAAGGCACTGTTGAAAAAGCACCTCAGATCAGATTAGCACAAGAGACTGTGACAGCCTGCCAGGGTAAACAATACAATTAGGGTGGGTAGCTGGGAAAACCTGCATTTAGCTCAAGCTGTTCTGGTCCATCAAGTAAATATTACCCATTAAAAACTGCTTAGAAAGCCAAAAGCTGGATGTATTCAATCAGTAATACAGATTTGTCTGGTGGCCGGTAACAGCTTTTGCAGGCTTTCATACACTTGTAATATGTATTTTTCCACTGATAATTTGCTTTGGTTTCCCTCACATTCTTTTCCTTAGCCAGCTATGGCCACTGTTCACAAAGTGTCAGAGTCTTTTCAGTCTTACTACTGATTTTAATTCATTTTGGGCTACTTTGAAAAAACCCCAAAACTTCCTGGTTTCCCTCTCAGCAGATCACACACATTATAAGGCTGAAAGCCCATACAGAGGTTCGATAATCTGTGCTAAGGTTCTGCACACGGAGTAATGTTTGCCTAAGCAAACCCTATTTAGATGAGTGGGACTTACTCCAAATCAGGTAACTTGTGTTTCTCCTGAGAGCTGCATTCCCTTGTGGTGAACAAGGCCAGGGACAAAAGTGGGCAGGGCAACCATTGCAAATTCTACATTTCTACACCCTTCCTGCCTTTCATTCAGACGAGCAAGAGGTGTTATCAGGTCTTAAAGACACATTCCAGCCAGGCAAAAATTCTTGAGATACATAGCAGGGCCAGTGAGGGGCGTGACCTAGAGAGAAGGGGTGTGGCCTGGGGAAGAGTGCTGAGGGCCAGATGGAGGTCTGCATTTGTCTCCCAGGGCCTGACATTTGCCACCTGGTATACAGTGGTACCTTGCTTTACAACCATAATCTGTTCTGGAGGTCCGTTTGTAAACCAAAACAGGTTGTAACCCAAGGTGCGCTTTCACTAATGGGGCCTCCCAAAAAAATTTGTAATCCCCCAAAATGGGTTGTAATCCAAAAAAGGCTGCAAACCGGTACACACACTTCCAATGTTTCACGTGTTTGTAATCCAAGACATATGCAAACCAAGGTACCCCTGTATACTATGGGCAGGTTAATAGGACTGCAGCCAAAATGGACAGATGCAGTAGTACAAAACCGGCTGCTTCACTTAAATAACAGAAACAGGACGTGTCATGTCTGAATGACCTTGCTGTACCTGTTAGGAGGCATACAAAGGAAACCACTCATGGTTACTGTCGAATGAATCAGTGAAGAGGTGTTTGAACCCCCTCCCTGAAATCTAAAATGGCACCCCAGCATGCATCAGAGACTTGTTTCCTTCCCTTTTGCCCAAGGACGTTAGTTTACTGCCAAAGCCCCCTTTTGCACACCCAGTTCTCTGCCAGAAGAAGAAAACAGGCAAATGCCGTCCATTATTGCAAATGGAATTTGGCTATTTGGTCTAATAGCTCAATCAAGCTTAATTCATTAGGTACCATTCATCAAAAACGGACAATCTTCTCTCTTCCTGCTTAGGCCTACATAAGATGTTGTGTCCTCACCATATAGTTCATAGTAAAGGGAAGGAAAAACAAAGATCATGAGGTATTTGAATCAATAGGGCTGATCTTGAGGGCCATAAGGAATGTGAAGTTGTGAAAGAGTCTTTCACCTTTGCATTCTGCTGCAGCCTTTTTCCTAATTTTCCTCACTTTTCTCTTTTGTCCTCCAGACTTGTATTCGTACTCCACAAATTTCACCCTGAAAAATTGCTGAAGCACCTGTATACGTGTTCAAGCATTGCCTAGCCACAGACCAAACAAGAAGAGGTGGCACAAACTTAGGTTTCCCTTTATCTATAGTCACTGATTTATCCTTCACTGAAGAGAAATATGTAGGTAATACTTGCTGAGCAAATGTGCACTGGGGCCTAGTAGTTGTGCAAATTGAACTACGGGTTTCTGTCACACTTTGCCATGTTTGCATCGTATCTTTAAGTATTGGTGCTTAAGGGACATTTGGGTATTGCTGAAGATTCAGCCACTGACATTTTTAGCCACACTGTGGTCCACTGAGATACCAAAATTTATTTGGCAATTTATTGTTCGTGGTCCAGACCCCCCCCCCCCCAAGGCTCAGGGTCTGGGCCTCAGCAATTTTGTAGTCACCTACATGCAGAAGGCCTCAGGTTCAGTCTCTGGTGTTATGTACTGAAGTTCTCACCCTGGGCCAGCAGGGGGATACTGTAGATAGTTTTCACTTAGGTCCACATATGCAAATAAGGGATTGAAAGTGACGTTCAGTGATTGGATAGTTACAGAAAATGGTTACTGTTGCGTTCTAGTGGAGCTCTATATAAGCAGGCTGGCCGAACCCTTCAGTTCAGTTCTCTTCTGGCCTGTGAATAAACAAGAGCTGTTTGAAGAATCGCTGTGTCATCTGATATGTTCACCCACAACCTAACATCTGGCATCTCCAAAAAAGACTGGAGGAGACTCCTAACCTGCAGCCAGTCCGTATGGAAAGTACCAGTCTGAATGGACCAGTGGTATACTGATGGACTTGATATGCTGCAGCTTGATGCTGCTCTCTGCCTCCCCAGTATCTGCCGCCTGAGGCAGCTGCCCCACTCTACTGAATGGCAAGGCAGGTGCTGGGTAATGGTTCAGATATTCCCCAGGATCCTGCCCTCAGTGCTAGTAGTTAAAAGCAGTGCCTATAGCAACTTGTGGCTCAGAGGTTGTGAACCTGTAGCCCCTGCTCCAAATGCAGACTCTGTAACAGAGGCTTCCCCTAAGCTGCCGGTGCAGTGGAAAAAAAGAGACTTACATTGTTCTGTAAAACAAAACAGGGTTGCTCAAGAAGACAATAACCTTCTTGAACCACCATTCCCAGGGAGCTAATTTGAGCTTTCCTCAAGAGCTTGCTGTGATATCTTTAACACAAGATCATTGCACTTAATATTACAATAGTTGTGGCCATCTCTGATACATTAAGGAAGCAAATATGCTTCTCAGCCTCTGTTAAGAAATGTCAGACCACACCTAATGTTAGCCAAAGTATTAAGCAGCTGGGTAATATAATAAATGTTTAATAGATCTATGGCTGTGACTTCTGATCAAGCAGGAGTGATGGAGTTAGCCCCCTTCACCCTATCCCAGCACAATAAACTCACTGCAACTGATCAGTGGCGGAAGAGTAATGCTGCCACCTTATGGACCACTTGCATAATGGCAAACTGCAAAGTGTTTCAATCGGATCCTCCCTGTTCTATGAATTAGAAGGGAAACACCATAGGAGCTGATGGTGATATAGTACAGTATTCGTGTCCAGCAATACTTATGAGAAAACAGAAAAGGAAATTTTAAATTGCCTTGATTGAAGCATAAGTAAGAATGCCAAAGGAGAGAAAAGAAGGAAAGTTAGTTGGAGTTCAATAGTTAAGCCGGTTTTATTTATTTAGAGCTAAGCTGAAATTGCTCGGTTTTTTTAAGCAAACAATTTCACCAGTGCTGAAAAACAATGTGTACAAGCAGAGTTTATTAGGAAGTTCCCTATTTGCAAAGTCTAGCTGATTTCAGGAGAGGGAGAGGACTTGCACACTAGCAGAATTCATAGTTTGTCTATCCCTGCCTCCTGGAAAATCAAAATGGAAAAGTACTCAGAACAGTTCTAATAATACTATTAAAAAACTGCAGCCTTGAGGAAGTACCACTGCAATCCAGAGGTGACTTCATTGGAAACTACCTGTGAGAATGTTGGCTTCTGTGTAACTATGGCTTAGCTGATAATTATATTGAACACCAACAATATGAAAGATGACCACTGAGGCTGTTTAGGTGCTAATATTGCCCTCTGCCTAAACATATGGCTCCTGGCCTGTATCCCTCAGCCTACCTGTCAGCACTAAAAGTGCCACCCATGTCCCAAATCTTACCTGTGTAGCAGGGAGCTTTCTTTTTTTCTTTTATTTTGACAAAGTATTAAAAATAAAAAAATAAAAATAAAAATGTGCACCCCACCCCCGAGACCATTCCATTTTAATTATCCAACCTCCCAAAATTTCAACACCTCTTGTGATGGTTTTGACATCTTTCCATTTTAGCAGAACAAATTCTACAGACACCTTCCATATCTCCTCAAAATCATTTCTCCTGCATATTCCCCATCTTACATTAATCACACATGTTAATTTATCAGGGAGCTTTCTGTCCACTGGGAGCTAAACTAACGAGTCACACACAGTTGGTTTTAATTTTAAACTTTTTATTAGACTAGGAAATATAATTTATTGCATAAAAATTAATTTGTTACAATAGGAATGCTAAACCTTATTTACAGTTCTTAGTTTACAGAATAAACAGACACGTGTTTTGAGGATGCTTCCGGACCCCTCCCCCCACCAAAAAAAACCCCCACCTGGACGTATAAATATGAAAACAGAATGGAGAGCAAGAGAATGAAGGACACTCTTAAGGGGAGAAAGGAAACCGTGGTTTGCTTTCACCCAAACGATGGCATAGGGTGCCCATGTCACAAAGCTCAGTGTGACCACAGAGAGCACCTTAAGAGACAGTGCGGGAGGGAGAAAGACAGGCACAATTCTCCTTTGTGTGAGCAGAGGGTCCTTTCCAGGCAAAAGGGCTCCCTACTTGGTCAACATACACTCTTCTGAACAAGAAGCAAAGAGAAAGAGGGTGAACTCTGCACACTTCCTGACGCTGCTCCCTATTGCACACCCACGGATCCCTAATCTGTTATATAGTACTGATCTCTCTCTGTCACCCATACCAGATTTCTACTTCTGAATTCTCTCTCTCTTACACACCTGAATGCACATATCTGTACACCCAGTATCCAATTCACACAAAAGCAGGTTGGCCTCTTAACAGACCACTCTTTCCCCACCAGCTCCCTCAGTTTATATGGCAGGCCCACCCATGAGACAATGTGAGGTGACTGCCTCAGGCGGTAAGACCCACAGGGGCAGCAGATCTTGATGTAGATCTTCTTTCACTCCTTCTTCCCTGGCAGGGAGGGGGATGCCTTTTTGTGGTTTGTCTCAGGTGGCAAAATGTCTTAGGCCTGTCAGTGCCAACATGAATTTACATCACTATGTGTACAACTGAGTTTCATATATCTTCAACTTCTCCACCCACCCATCCCACAGCCACACGATCGCATCGGCTTGCAGAAGATACACAGTGAGCAGGAGCTAAGCACATTCACCCCAGATTTGCGTTAAAGGTCTTAAGGTACATTCAGACATATAGATGAAGTGGGCTGCTCACATGAACTGGTCTCTGGATTACTGCAGGGATATGCTTATGCGACTGAGAGAATTGTGAATGGGCAGAAACCTTCTCAGATTCCATGTGGCCACGTGACACGAAACAGTGACAACAACAGAATATGAGAAGCAATATTGGGTGGGGGGTGGGGATGCAGAGAGAGATGCATGCACTTTTAACACGCTCTGCTCCTGGAATCTAAAGGCAGGTAATTTTAAAACTTATCAGCCTATTTCTACAGAAAGTAGTAACGTTCACTTACTTAGCTAAACATTTCAAAGCCTAAGTGTCTAATTGTGTTTCCAGCCTGAACCTTTAACTTAATTGACTAAATGCAATTCTTAAACAAATCACCCTGACGTACACCAAGAGATCAGGCTAAAGACTGGAGCCTTCTTTTTAAATTTCTCACAAACTCCTAATACAATCTCCCTTACGGCCTCACTTTTATAAGTGGAATGTGTGGATGAATTTATTCTATTAAATTTATCAGCAAGCAGTTCAGTCATATAATATATAATATTCCAGCTAGCTGAAAATGTTACAAAAAAAAAACCTATCGTGCTCTCATCTGATGCCATGTTGAAGGAAAGCAATGCCTGCAGCTCTCCCCAAATACCTTGTGGTTAAATGATTACAGTATCTATTTTTGATTGAGGATTGATTTTCTTTTCTTTTACTGCCACACAAGAAACAAGCACTAATAACTTCGCTCTAAAAAAAACACAAAAAACCCCCAGATGCAATTCTCAGAAAGTTCATCATTTGGTTCCAAAAATCTGGATATTTTTCCAGATTTGTATATTGCATATGAGATCCCTGACAACTACGATGTGAAAAAGAAGAAAGCATGCCCTACCAATGGGTATATAAACTCTACAGACGAGAGAGTTACGGACCCTGCATCAAGCAGGTCTAGTCCTTTAAAAATGTTTGTCAGGTACAGGTAAAGATACCCAAGGTCTCCAAATCCATGGTCACTAGAAGCGCCATCAAAACCCCCAAATACTGACATGTTCTATCTTGTATAGATTGGACCATACTCTTGAGAGACCTGAGCTGCAACAGGAACGTTGCTTTGGTGTAAAAGAATTTGAAGAAGCGTATAGTTTGGACTAGGAGGTTCTGTGCACCTGAACCCTACAAATGACACAAATTCACAAAACATCCCAAAAGGTTAGAGAATAGGGCTGCAGAGCTAGCGAAAATGACTTTTTGTCTGAGGAAGAGAACGAGTGAAGAAAACTTCACACCTTGAAAACAGGCCCTGCGTTTGCAGCGCTTAACAAAACACACACACACACACACACACACACACACACACACACCATCCTCCCCCATGGATTTGCCTTCTGTGTAGATGTCCAGGCTCCAAGCAACAAAAATGTCTTCTTGAATTAAGAGTCCACGTTTAGCATTCTATTTGTTTTCTCACTGTAAGTGACCTCTAAACAACGGGGCTATATATTCTGGTTAAGCAGGCATTGCCTGCAAACTATTTGCAGTCTCTGGGTTCCTGTATGAAATGTTTACTGTCATTACAGGAACACGAGGCAGCAACTAGCTTTCGGCGCCTTCCTTGGGCACATAGATAAAAAATTGCATCCTGAGAAACGACTGCAGCGATGGGGAAGCTGCTGTTTCCAGATGTTGTTGGGCTCTCTGTGCCAGGATAGGCAAAGGTCAAGGACCATGAGAGTTCAGCCACATCTGGAGGATCACAGCTCCCCCCTCCTTGAACTACTGGTTATCAAACTGCCACATAAAGACATAACGTTCCAATCACGTTCCCGCTCCCTGAGTAGGTGTGCCATTCAATTTTTTGTTTGTCTTCAGCACCTGTCTTCCCCCAAGAGCATGCTACCGTTTAAGGAGAATGAGGTAATTGCGAGGGTCTTCTGGTGCAAGACTTGCTATGTCGTGCCATGTCTTTAAAGTTATTGCCTACGAACGTGTCCTCGTGGGAAGGGAGAAGAGTTAGGAATGAAAGGATCAGCATGATGAGGCAGTACTGCTCTTGGTGCCATGCTATGCTTTATGGAAGAAGACAATCTTTTTAAGAGGTAGTGACTATAAGAAAAATACCCTGCAACTACACAGTGCTTGCAACAACCTGAAGAATAACGGATAACCAAAGGCCAATGCAAATAGAAATATATACATATATAAATATATACGAAAGTAAGGTAATACGGGTGCATTTGCATTAGAATTTTACTGCTGGAACTACCCTTATACTGCAAGGTTTGTATCCCTTAATCTTGGTTCTGTACCAAATCTAATTTTCTCATGGTGGAAAGATCTGGCAAAACAGAATAGGCAGCAATGGCGAAACTGAGACCTACATTCCTACTGCCAACTCAAAAATCTGCTCCCTATTAGTTGTAATTAATATCCGAGTACACTGCAGACGTCTAGCAAACACTGCCAGCTGCTTTCTCCTGTGATAATGAGGGCTAGAAACCTCATTGAAAGGAAAGTATGAAGAACTACCTGAACTGGGCACTGTGTGCGCAGCAGCTGCAAATCTTTAAAAATATTTCCTGCTAAGAGGAAATGAACTTCTGCTGCATTTCCACCTAAGATCTTGTTGCCATACATTTAACAAGGTTTTTTTTAATCATTACGCCTGGTGGCTGAGTTTATTAATAACTTATTTCAATCTGGGGCTATTCAAACAATATCCTTTCCTCTTTTCAGTAAGCTATCACATACAAGGGAGCCATTTGCATTGTTCACGAATACTCATTTAACATTTTTGTTGTTGTGTAATTTACTTCTCTTCTAAAAGAATGCCTGCAATATAGAGAAAAAGGTAAGGCACTGCAAAGCATTACCGAAAGAAACAAAAATTATCACAACACCACCCATTATTAGCTTTGAGTCCTTGTGGAATTCTGTAGCTAAACTGTCCGGAATGAGAGTCACCTATAACAAGCTCAGAGATTCCAAATCTCCCTCCCTCCCTCCCCCACACGGATGGGCTGCCGCTGAAATTGCTGGCACTTTGCTCTTCTTCTCTGGCTGTACTGCCAGCAACCCACCACTGTCTGGCTTGTCATATCATCCAAACCTGGGACAACAGTTTGTTTTCCTCCTAGCAAATCACAGACAGAAACCAAGATTTGTTCTTGGTGTACCTCTTGTGGCTTGTTTGGAGGCAAGCAAACCATTATCCTGGGTTCGTATGTCAAAATTCAGACTGTGGCTTGTTTCTTGGCTGTGTGGTAGTAGCAGCAGCAGTGGTAGAACCAAGTGCTCACAATTTCAGCAGTGTAGGCTTGTTCACATTCAACTATGGCTGAATGTGGCATGCAAACCAGGTCTTTGAGATACTCCTGGGTAGTGGCTGAAACAGTTTTCTCAGATTTTTTTAAAAAATGTGACGCGAAACACAGCTCAAAACAAAATTGGTGGGAAGTTTCTGCTCCTCCAGTTTGAACTGTCACCATTAACATTTCTTATTTCTCTTGAAGAACTACACATTAGGCGTATCTTTGTTCAGTCCTGGATCCTGGATCCTGTCCTGGTCCTATCACTAAAAACAGTGGGACTTTTGCTCATGCTTTCAAAAATTCAAAATGGATGTGATGCAGACACTTGCAGATAACTTTATCCACGAGTGGAAGCAGTAGCACACATTCATCTCACCTAGCAGGTGTCATCTGCTTGATGCCTATTCAGACACTGCAGGGAAGTTAGTACAGTGGTACCTCTAGTTACGTACTTAATTCATTCCAGAGGTCCGTTCTTAACCTGAAACTGTTCTTAACCTGAAGCACCACTTTAGCTAATTGGGCCTCCTGCTGCTGCCGCGCCGCCGAAGCACGATTTCTGTTCTCATCCTGAAGCAAAGTTCTTAACCCGAGGTATTATTTCTGGGTTAGCGGAGTCTGTAACCTGAAGCGTATGTAACCCGAGTTACCACTGTACTACCTTAAACAGATACTATCTTTCCTACGAAGAAACCTGGAAATAAGGTGCCTCCTATTAGGAACAGGTTCAGAGCGCACAAGTTGTCTGAGGAATGTTCTGGGGCATATGAGAACATTGGCTGACATTCCCCAAGGAAGTGCCCGTGCGCACTAAGAGCTGTTTGACAGTGGAGCGGACTCCCTCGAAAGATGGTGGACTCTCCTTTCTTGGAGGTTATTAAGCAGAAATTCCTGCACTGCAGGCTAGATAACCCTTGGGGTCCCTTCCAACTCTACGATTCTATGATTCTATTATTTCATGACCTGGATATGGCATTATGAGGTGGAATCCCACCCAAAATTAGTGACAGACTGAACACACCCTTGATTGCTAAGCCTTCACCATCTCAGTTGGGATTTTTGAACTCCAGCTTCCTGGGCTGCATAGCATAGCAAGAGTCCTTGTCTCAACCCAACCCCCCTTTGGCCAAAAGTCATTCTGAGCACAAGAAAACCTTTTACACATTCCTCAATGGAGCTATCTTGATTCTGGCCTGAGACTTGTTCCTTGACTAACTGGACTTCATTCTACTGAAATGGCCCACACAAGGACAAGTAGGTTAAGCAAAGCAAGAATGGCTCCAAACACAACTGAGACAAGACCAGAAGCAAATACCAGTGGATATTTGGTCAGGCATATGTGGGCACTTCACCAGATTCTGAGGTGGGCTGGAAAGAGTGTGAAGGGTTTGTATTGGTCTGTCAAGAAAGCTCCCCAAGAAATTTCTCTCAGCTTCTTTTCCAGAAACAGGTTAGTTCTCCTGTGAGTGAATTTTCAGACTTATTCCCATTCATTCTGCTATAGTCAGAGAAAGAGATGCAAGCAAAATGTTAAAGAGAAGAAAAAGTTTTCCCTTTAAGACACATATGAGGCTCAGGTCAAATGATCAATCCTACCTGATCAAATTTCATAGGTTACCACATAAATTGATATTGTTTAATTTTCACTGAAACATCATTGCGTTTTCTCTCTCCCTCTCCCTTTCTCCGAGTGTCATGATACTCTTGCTCTCACATACATGAAAGATTCTTATTGAATTTTTAAAAAGGATGCATCCAAAGATCTGGATAATAAATTACTTGCGTTTCCTAAGAAACTGGTTTCCTTTTTTTCCCTTTTCCATTTTTTAAATGTGTCTTAAAGCTGTTTGAAGCTTTTGACAGGAGTAAGCAGTCTTTTCTAGATTGTACTCGACTCTTCAAAGCATAAATTGCCAGCAAAGAAGAAATAAAGGGAGAACAAGGCAGGGAATGGGAAGAGGACAGGAAAAGAAAAACAAAACAAAACAACCCCAACCCAGATTCTTAGCAGCCCTCAGAAGCCACACGAGGCAGCAGAAGCTGAGGAGACCACAACTGCCACAGGCTGCGGTCACGGAGCAATGATACACTGCTTTTGTGCCCCGGTTCAAAGGCTTTGAGGAGAAGGAGGAAAGGAGTCTTTAACACTTGGATTGCTTGTAAACTGCGCAATATGGATCTCTAAGGCTGATTGTGATTTGAGGAGGGAGAAGTGCGAGAAGGGAGAAGGAACCCCATTCCAATCTCTTCAGAGTTACGCTACGGCTCTGCTTCTTCCTTGCGGTCCTTTCCCCATCAGTTCCCAAAAGGGCTGCTCCCGCCATTTTCTCTCACTCCACCTTCCGCTCGGCCATTGCCAGAAGTCTTCTCGAGAGCTGCATCAGCAGTCCCCCTCTGTTGCCATGACAACCAGCATCTCGCTCTTGCCCATCTCTTCCAAGGCACTGGCCAGAGTATTAAGATCCCCGTCATCTTGGTGCTGGGCTTCCCATAAGTCCAGGATGACTCCTGTTGGGCTGGCTTTGGTGGCAAAGAAATTCAGATACCTGTGCAGGAAAGAAAACAAATGAGAGAGGGAAAGAGAGGGAGAGAGATGGTTGGCGTCAGTGTTTCCCCTTAAGATCTCTGTGATATCACGGGGCTCATAATAAAACTTGTTGATGTATTCCCACACGTGAGATTACAGATCCCATGAGAGCACATAAGGCAGGGATGTTGGGATTCCCATTAGCTCCAGCCAGCAGTCCATTAGCATCTAGAGAGCCACAGGTCCCCATCCCTGACTAAGGGCTAGGCCTTTAGTGATGACTGCGTATGACCAGTGGAAGGACGACGACACAAATTCAGAACAGGACTTGAGGGGGAAAGAGAGATAAAGTGCCTGATTTTGGTGAAGCAGCTTCTACCAAGTCTAAAACATAACATGTAAACTCACACTTTTAAAAAGCTCTTTGGAGCAAGGTAGAGCACGGCATGATTGTCATTCACCTAAGGACACTGGCCAGAACACTGCTGAAGGAGGGATATTATGTACTTCTTTCTGAGTGGATAGCTCAGTTGGTAGAGGATGAGACTCTTAATGTCAGGGTTGTGGATTCAAGCCTCATGTTGGGGGGGGGGACCCTGCACCGCAGGTCGTGGTCCCTTCCAACTCTATGATTCTGTGATTCTAAAATTAGGCACAACGCTTTTTTAAATAAAAAGAAAAGACAAACTTTTAGAGGAGCCTGGAATATACACGAGGAAACCAGGAGTCAGCAGGGTGGGGGAAAATAGATCTGCTACAAATTTTTACTGACACAGAGGAGCTCAGGGTTTTTGCTGACCTAGTTTCTTTGACCTTTTCTGGGATGGTACCCCAAGGGCCCCCGATATCTTTAAACCAAGGCCAATGACACTGACAAAGTCTCCGCAGGAAAGTCGCTCAGCAAATGAAGGCTGCTGCTTTAACAGAAAATGGATTCTCTAAGTTGCAGCAGTATGGAACTTACTGCTCACAGTGACCAGGGTGAAGCCAAGTGCCTTACCTAGGCTACATGGTATAGAAGCCCTTGGCTTGGCAGTGGCTTCCCAGCTCCTACATCTTATTCTGGGGAACCTCCAACTGGCACCCTTTTCACTGTTTGAATGAAATATACATCCATGACAATGTTTCAGCAACTGCTTAGAACACCAGCAGACACCAGTCATTTGGGAACTGGCAAGGCACCCAACTGTTTGGGCACATAGCAAGTTCTATTTTATTTTATTTCTGCTCTGAGCACCTGGGCCTGAAGACAAATGAGTGAATCAACCTGGGTGGCTTTCCTAAGAGAGTGGCTGGGCTCTGCCTCCCCAGCTAGAGACAGCAATGTTTCTGAATACTAGTTGCTGGAAACCACAGCAGGGGAGAGTTGCTCCTGTGCTTGCTGTTTTCTCTCAGGCATCTGGTTGGCCACTGTGAGAACAGGATGCTAGATGGGCCATTGGCCCGATCTAGCGGGCCCTTCTTATGTTCTTCTATCCTGCCTGCTGGAAAACTCTTCTATATTTTTAGTAAAAAGTAAAGGTACCCCTGACCATTAGGTCCAGTTGTGGACGACTCTGGGTTTGTGTGCTCATCTTGCTCTATAGGCCGAGGGAGCCGGGGTTTGTACGCAGACAGCTTCCGGGTCATGTGGCCAGCATGACTAAGCCACTTCTGGTGAACCAGAGCAATGCACGGAAATGCTGTTTATCTTCCTGCCAGAGCGGTACCTATTTATCTACTTGCACTTTGACATGCTTTCGAACTGCTAGGTGGGCAGGAGCAAGGACCGAACAACGGGAGCTCACCCCGTCGAGGGGATTCGAACCTTCCGATTGGCAAACCCTAGGCTCTGTGGTTTAGACCACAGAGCCACCTGCATCCCCTATATTTTTAGTAGGGCAGTAAAAATGTTCCCCTTCTTACAGATATTCGATACAGGGAGCGTTTGGCTGATAGTTAATGTTTAATGTTATTTATGTTTGCTGTTTTATGAGGTTTTCCCTCTCTCTTCTAGTGTATTGCACTATTCATTGTCTTGAGCAAGGATTTTGATCCAAGAGGCAGCCCACAGATATCAGAATAAAGAATTAAATAAGTGCAAACAAGCAGCTCCTTTGGCTCTTGTGTTTCCTGCAAGGATGGCTGATGGCAAAGCGCTGAAACAAAACCCACCGGTCCATGGAAAGTTTCTGAGCAAGGAGCCGCCAGTCGTTTCCTCTGGAGTTGGGGGCATCAAGGCTGTTGCAGATTTTCTGTCGTATCGACAGAGGGATCTTGAAGGCATACGGCCCCAGCTGAGTCGTCAGGGCACTGCCAGGATAGGAACGCAAGGCATCAAAGGAGTTGGAGTTCTGGAAAACAAAAAAGGGCGTAGGCTCACTGGCATCTGTCAGATTTAGAGGCAATTTTTTTTTTACTAATTAAGCAAATAAGTTATAAGCTGCCTTTTAGGGCCCAATTTCCCTCCCCAATGCGTTGTAACAAAATGGCAAATATACAACATACAGATAATTAGGCAACCCGGCATGCATGGATGGTCAGAAATAGAAACAATGGGAAAGAGAAGGGTAAATATCATGCCTTTAAAATATGTATCATTGACTTGCATAGTGGCATCACATTCTTCTGCTTCACTGAACCCAGAGAAAAATCACCCTTCGGATATCAACATGCATGCTTGAACAATAGCGGGTATTGGAGGGTCAGAGCATGTAACCAGGACAGAAGAATTAGGTTGTTTGCAGACTGTTGTTATTTTGTGGCTGGGATTCAGTGGCAAAATCACACTGTGCAATTAAAATAGTATCGGCAGTCTTGTTCTCTTGTGTAAAAGACCCCCTCCCCACAATTGAACTTTCTGTAGTAAGGGAAGTGATGGGAAAATGGAATAACGACTGCTTGATGCAACACTGTAGAACCTCCCTGCAAACAAATCAAAATGAATGTTCCATAAGCAGCGGATGCCATATGGCTTCCTCACAAGTGGAAGGAAGGTTGCATTTTCCTCGGTAGGGAACTTAAATGTGTGAGATAATAGGTTCTGCTCTACATATTCCTGCAGACTACAGTGCCACATCCATGTCAGAGAAAGCAGGCAAGAAGAATGTGGCCTTCTTTAGCAAGTTCTAGGAGTGAGCAATGGCTCACAATGTGTGTCAGGGAAGATTTTGCCAGTTAATTCTAGCCAATAGCTCAGAGAGGCCACTGGGATTCCTGTTAAATTTTATTCTGCTCCACTTGTCTTCTACCAACCAACCACACAGCCTGCTTGCTTCTGCAGCCTGGATCCCCTTGGCTCACCTCTCCAAGGGTAATGTGCAGCTGAAATATCTGCCCTTCTCCTTCCACTTGCCGGACACAAATCTTGCAGGTAAGTTCTGTGGAAGCTGGGCTGTGTCTCTCCAGAGTGAAGGTGCAGTGAAGTGCCCGCTGGCTGCCACTCCAGATATGATAGAAGGGGATTTCCTGCAGCAAATAGTAATAACAATAAATTATTAATAAATAATAGTAATAATGATATGTCAGCACACTGGGATGCCATCACACTGGAAATGTGACAGTTGCATATTTCAAGGAAGGAGGGGGAGTAAAGACTGCTAACAGAAGAGATCTCTGATAAAACAAGACAAGTCGGAGGAACAAGTATAGATTATGAGAATATACGCCAAGACTCGGTATGGTAAAGGGACTGATGACTGATGGGGGAGGTGGAAAAAAAACTTTCCTTTCTTTCCTTATGTGATTAAACAAGAATCCCCTCCCCTTACAAGTCAGAAATGTCGTTTTAAGGACTTAAGCTGTGGATTTAAGGCTGTGTGGAGATAAACTTTCGAACCAAAGCATGTTTTAAGAAGAGCGTGGAATGTATAAGGGCTTTGGAATGATGCAGTTAAAAATGCCGTCGCCATATTGGGAAGTTCTGTTGGAGGACTTAAGTCTGGAATGGAGAAATAGAGAAATAGAGCTGTTTTTATATTGTGGGTGAAACTCCTCAGAGGGACTTAAGAACGACAGTTCTGTAATTAACGATGGAAAGAGCGATGTTATCTATGAAGGTGATGATATATGGAAACCATCTCGATTTGAGGATTGGAAGAACGGAAAAATTCACACAGGATTATTATTGGTCTTTATCGGCTTAAGGAGACTATCAGAAGAGATCATAAAGAAAAAAGAGAAAATATATGAACAAGATGTGATGGGGAAACAGCAAGATAAGACTGGATAGAATTATGAACTCTGTTTGGACTGATTTGGACTGATTTGGACATTAAAGCAGTAGCAAGAAGATGATCAGAATCCCCCTTCGGATCTTGAAATATGGGTCCCCTCAACAACAAAATTTAAAATTCGGCTTTGTAATTTGGAATTTATGTGATGTGATTTAATTTGATTTGATTGGCCGGTTAATAAAAATTATTTTTTAAAAAAGGAAATGTGCCAGTTGGTCACTGTGGCAATGGAACAAGTCTACACAACCAGAACAGGTCTGCATGCCTTTTGGTCCTTCAAGTGAAACGCAGCCCACCAGCCAGCTCCTCAACAAAGCACGGATGCATCAGCAAACCAGTTCCAGGCTGGTGGGGAGAAAATGGATTAAGGCGCTCCTGGTGGGCTGTATTTGTTTGGCTCGATGGTTCTTAAGTTACAGCCTTCAAGTCCTGCTTGTGGGTTTCATGGAAGCATGACTTTTGGTCCGGCACAGCAGGAGTCTTCCTATTCTCTTAAGATGTTCAGGCCTGTTCTGGAAAGCATTGTTGCTTAGTTACAATGATGTGTGCGTGTTTAGGCAAAGAGGTCTGGCTGAGATGTTTTTGTGTGTCTGTGTGTGGAAGGCACTGTGGTCTATAGGTGCTATTCATATCTTTTGTAGGACTCCTAAGCACAGTGCACCCAGGGATGGGCCCATTTAGGGTCTTCCATTCATAGGATAATTTGGGTCTCACACCTGCGTGAGATGGGTACCACAGGAGACTGGAGAAATGAAAGGACGCCCAACCTTCTGGTGGAAATCATGAAGTAAGGATGTGGGAGAGGACAGAGCAGTCACAAAGTCTTTCTAAGGTATATGAAATGTATCTTCCCCAAAAGCCAGTGACATAATTCTCTTGTGGTACCATTTCACCAAGGATAAATCTGCAGATGAAATATTCTGGAAGAGAACAGTGATGAACAAAAGCAGTTTTGCTGGTGGTCTCATCGAGGCACTCCCTCTGTTGTTGGTATGCTGGCAACCCAGCCACTCACCTGGTACTTGGCCAGGAGTTTGCTCCTCCAAAGTGAATGAGGGATATCATGGATGGAGAGGCGCAAGTTGTGATAACTGTCCTTAAACAGCAGGGGCTTGGGCTCTTCCAACAGGTAGCCACCAAGAGTCCTTTCTAATTCAAGTACTTCCTGTGAGACAAGAGGGGAGGGGAGGAGAGGAAGGACAGATGTGAGGCCCAAGGACAAATGATGGCAATTTAACCAGCGAGCATCTCCTATGCTCCCAGATTGTCATATGCTGCCAGATGGGGCACTGATAAGTCTCTATTTTGCGCAGCAGCTCCTGAAGCAGAATTGCTCCTGGACAAACACTGTATCTCTTCCTTTATCACATTTACCTTTACCACCATCACTGCCACCAGGGCTGCTTGACATGAAGGGGAGAAAATATCACAGGCACTTTAAGCTGCAATAATAAATAGCACAGGCAACTCATTCTGAAAGGAAGCAACTAGGTTCTCTATGTTTCCAGGCTGCTTGCTGGTGGTGGCTCAAGCACTGGATTCCCTGACACTCATAGGTCTAATGCAGTTTACTGGTCATTTGTGGCACAACCCCAGATGTATCTTTCTGGCCATGGGAGCTGGACTTTGCCAGCATCTGGGCTTGGGTGCCTGGAAGCACCTTGTGCTTTCCTTGTGAACATCTCCTCTGCATCCCTCTAGACACTGTCAGCTGGAATTAGATGTAACATTGATTCAACCCAATGTACCGCTATTCCTTTGACTAGTGCCGTAACAGGTTGCGACTGATTGGTGCTATAATTCAAGCCAATCAACCAGAAAAAAAATCCCATCTGGAAACTCATACTCTTTTGACTTAAGTCATATACTCATCTCCGTTTTGGAATTCCAGTATTTTCCCCCTGTATCGTTTTCTGCAGCGATCCAGTATTTCAGCAGACAAACCAGCTCAACAATCCTTTCAGCCCTCACAATGACATCTTGGGGGAAAACAGCAACCCTCTACTTCCTGCACCACCCTGACAATAAACATGACAATGTGAGAAGCAGAAACGCAGAGTCTTCTTCCCTATGATTCACTGGTCATATCCTAAATCAAAACCTCAAAAAGCTGATTTCTAGAGTCCTCTTCTGGCTCTTTCAGTGTATGAAGAGAAGCTAGACACCAACCATGACATCAAGGTTAAAAACACACAATGCGGCAAGATCGGAAACACCAGCTTGATCACTGGAACTAATCACTCTTGTAGGATGAGGGCAGATGGAGATTTATACTTCATTAAGAATGATGGGTCGCTTTCATTAGTCATGCAAAGCAGCGCTACTATTATTGATAGGCTTTGGAAATAACCTGAAAAATAGATATTTTTCAGATTGAGAGCAAGCAGGCAGTTTTCCAGTGGGTCTTTAATCCCTCATATTTTAACTCTGATTGCAAGACAAGCTTGCATATGAAAAATAATGGGTAAGCCTCTAAGGCCTGTAGAATTTCTGACCCACTGTCAGAGCCAGGCAATGCCACGCCTGAACCCAGAGATGCTGTCCTGATGAGCAAGTGAAGGCCAAAGGCCCAGATCCTAGTACCTACACCAGACAGGCCAATCTGCAGGCTTTGTACTGCCTGCCAATCATAATGGGGAGCGTGAGCATATTGCACACCCCTGTCTGGTTGTGTGGGCTCTGAATGTGCACAGCATGCTAACATGAAAGCTTCCTTGGAAGTAAGCCCCACTGTGTTCAGTGTCTAAGACTGCAGAGAGATCATTTGCCATAGCAGCAATTGTAGGGGGCGGGGGGAAGCCCTTGTGTTTTATCTTCAAAACAGGGCATAGAACAGTCTCCTTCAGACACCCTTCCTTTCCCTCCGGGGACCTCCATTTAAAGCAAGGAGGCTGGTCTCTGAGGAATGGGTTAAGGGAACCTATTACTGAAACCAAACTGCAGGTCACTTTTCATGGCATTGCATCAGGCAGTTTTGCTCCCCAGAGCAACCCTTTTCCAAGTTGCATCGCACACTCCTTTGACTGCCAGCATGGCCATTTTGGGCAGCAGCAGTCCAAAGTAACAACAAATGGGGAAGTCGGACAAGTAGTGGTGAACATGCAACTTCTGTGCAGTTTTTCCTACCCTCTCTGAGGTATGGCCCCAGGCATAGTCCCAGAGCAGGAAAACAAAGAGGCTGACATTTCCGTTAGCTGAAGTTTTATTCCTAGACACTTAAGAGGTGCAGATTCCAAAAAGGTAGGTCATGTTAGCTCTGGTTCCTCAATGCCCTAGTGATGACTTGAATGCAAGGATGATACTATAGTACCAAAGCAAAGAATTTTCACACCACCTCAAACACAACGCTTCTGAGTGGAGACAGTTCACATGTTCAGTTGCATGTCCCCAAGTGTATAGTCAGCGCAGAGAAATCAAATGAATAAGGCTTTAGTCTGCCGCAGCAAAGAATTCCAACAGAGAATTAAAGATGAGCACACTTTTATTGTGAACTTAGTTTAATGTCTATGACAGCTTTTTTTAAAGGTACCGTAGGATGTTCAGAGCAAATCTAGGCGTAAAATATAAAATAGGAAACTGCCGTATATGAATCAAACCACTGATTTAATCTAGCTCAGTACTGTATGCCCTGACGAGCAGCAAATCTCTAAGGTTTCAGAGAGTGATCTCTCCAAGCTCTGCCTGGAGACATCTGGGACCTTCTGCTCGAAAAGCATGCACCTACCATTGAGCTACGGCTACTACCATCATTCCAGGGAATTTCAAGAAACAAGGGTGGTTCAGACGTGTATGTATATCACTTAATGGCTTGCAGATGGATGCCTTAACAACCCTCAGTGAAAAATACTGCTCTCAAAGAACTATGGAAGCCTGGTCTACAATACTTATTTGGTGATGGCTATTTCACTTATGCAAGGCGCCACTTAACTGCATTACTGTCATCGAGTGGTGATTTCACCCTTAGACGTGCCAAAGGAGAAAAGTGCTTCTAGGAACCCTTTGTTGTTGACAACTCTGGAGCATACTAGAAACATGATGGGTGTAGCCAGGGCAATTGATGCTTAATTGGCCACAGGTCACCTTGTCTTTGCTGAAGCAAAGACTATAAAAAAAAATGGTGCTGATTGCATCGCTGCCTCATGTATGACCCTCAGTAGCCTATTCCTTTGAATGCAGTTGGTTGTAATTGGTTTTAATTTCTGAAAATTAAATTGCTGTAATTCACCCTGGGACCTGCTGGTGAATGGCAGGTAGTAAATTTAGCAGAAATAATAATAATAATAATAATAATAATAATAATAATAAAGAAACATGATTTTTTTTTTTTTTAGTAAGTCTGTGCCAAAGTCTCAGCTAAAGTGGAGTGATCACTGTGAATGTTAGGATGAGTGAATCAACATTCAGTGTCATGAAGGAAAACGCCTGGGAGATTTTCTTATTGGGGCCGTGGAGTGCAATCTAAAGTCAGATGCAGTTTGCATTCAAACCTATCAAATTTGCACCTCCCAAAATAATATATGAACTGAAATGCAGGCTTTCTTCAAGATTTGCACTTAACCGAGTTCTGTGCTGCACTTCTCCAACCAAATGATGTTTATAAAAATGCACATGTTAAGAGAAAGCATGCATAAAAATGAACATATTAATAAAAATTGGCATACAAAGATGCATTACATTAGAGGAAATGGCTTCCAAAAAAAGAGTGTATATAAAAATGTGCTTATAAGGAGAAATTCACACTGCTAGAGAAATGCGGAGAACTGAATTTAAGATTGGTAAAATTGATTTATTTATGAAATTTCTATGCTGCCCTTTGTCCGAGGATCACAGGGCAGTTTACCATTCAAATAAATAAAACTGAAATGAGAAACCGAGAGAAATGAAACGGACATATTCCATTTCAACCCTACAAGAATCCCGCCGAATTTTTAAGTTAGCTACTGGGATCACGGAGACTATTCAGAATGGAAAGTTTTCCCATCAGAAAAAAAACTTATCTGCCTGATGAATGGTTTAATTAAGCAGCCAGAAAGGAGGAGGCGTGCAAGTCAAGTGCAAAGAAATTCAAGAGGGGCAAACTGAGCAATGTTACCTTCAGGGCATCCGGTGTGTCTTCCAGGCAGTATACTTTGACATTGTATTCCAGCGAAGTACAAAGGGTGGGGGCAAAGATGGCGAGCTGGAGTCTCTTGATGGCCGACCGGGAGTAGGACTCTCCCACGAGGACGTATGTCCCAAGCTGGTCTAGCAGAACATGGCAGCACTTAGGTTCCAACTGGCAGTAGCAGGGCGTGTTTAAAGTCTCTTCATCCAGAGTTACAACTTCCTAAAGGAGAAGAAAGGGGTGGGCAGAGCAAAAAACAGAAGTAAATTTCTTCCTGGTACCTACTTCCATTGGCTGGAGGCCAGTTGGTTAGCATGTCAGATTTTTATTGTCTGTATTCAATGTCCATTGCAACGTAACTCAGAAAAACAAAAACTATCCAAGAGTAAGTTAAACAAAAAAAATTCAGAAATACAAGTTGTCAAAATTTTAAATAGCAAAAGTCCCCAAATCATTTGCATAAAAAAGAAAGAAATCCCATTGGGCAGTCAACACTGTTTTGGATCAAAAGACAGTGACTTTCTTGCTGCTGGTGCACATGAACCAAGCTGAAATTATTATTCAATAGATATGTCTCTCTGTTTACTAGCACCAGGGTTGAGGGTGCTCTGTTTAACAAGAAGTAAAACTACAGTATGGTCACCTAAATTCTGAAATTCAAGAAAACTGAATCCTGCAGCTTGCATAAACTATGCCATTAAGCAAGATTGTTTATGGCTCTTCATTTTTTTGCACAATCTGTTCTGCAACTTTTAACATTGTTTAACATTTTCTGAAATAATTTTGCCCAATTTATTCTGCCATTGTCACTCATGGCAAGGAGGTGAAGAGTTACATAGGGCACTAAAGTCATGCTCTCTTGACGACTGGAAATCTATTGCTCATGTGAGTTCATCAGGCCCTTTCCCCATATTTTCAAGTATATCTTCCCAACCATAAGGGTTAACATTTATTTTTATTTTTTGTGTGAAAGCTGTGATTCTAGGCGAGTTGAATTCTGTGGCTGGTACAACATTCCAGGCTGCAGGTTTTCAGCAGAACTGCCATCACATACACAACCCTGATTTATAATACTTCCAGGAGGGCAGCAATGCAATACCTGCAAGGTCTCACCTGCCTTGCATAAATCTGGTGCTGCACTGGCATATATTAGCTTTTTATCGACTTTAAAAATGCTGCTATCCTGACTTTTCACTTCTGCGTTGTAAACTTCCTAGATCTCATGATTCTAGCAATACGTGTTTAAAAGGGGTTTCTCTATCATACAATTTTTGAAGGGAAAGTTCATCATTTTGAGCATAGAATCATAGAATCATAGAGTTGGAAGAGACCACAAGGGCCATCGAGTCCAACCCCCTGCCAAGCAGGAAACACCATCAGAGCACTCCTGACATATGGTTGTCAAGCCTCTGCTTAAAGACCTCCAAAGAAGGAGACTCCACCACACTCCTTGGCAGCAAATTCCACTGTCGAACAGCTCTTACTGTCAGGAAGTTCTTCCTAATGTTTAGGTGGAATCTTCTTTCTTGTAGTTTGGATCCATTGCTCTGTGTCCGCTTCTCTGGAGCAGCAGAAAACAACCTTTCTCCCTCCTCTATGTGACATCCTTTTATATATTTGAACATGGCTATCATATCACCCCTTAACCTCCTCTTCAATGGGGTTTCTAATCAGCAGAGACTGATTGACAGGAGATGTTATAGAGTTGTGTGGGGAGGGAGGGGTGGACGAGAAAAAAACCAACAGAAACCTATCAATCTCCTTACCTTAAAATGCTTTATAACTGATAAATAACCATACATTTTTAAGTAACTGGCTTGACCAACAGATTGCATGCGGTGCCTTCACCAATGGAACAGCTGATTCTGTTCCCAAATCATGTCTTACCTCCCAGTTTCCTTGGTGGGACTGGGTTTTCAGTTGCAGCATCCAGTCTGGGGAACTGACTTCTGCACAGTGGGGGACGGTGAGGATGACAGGGCGGCATAAGAGCAGCCCGGTGGGGCCACAGGTCACCATGGGGCTCAGCACCGTCTGTGTACCTTCGGATGGAAAGCTAGAGAGGGCAAGGAAAAGAAAGCTAAGTTGTCTCCAGTGACACAAAGGAAGTCAAAGAACTGGGCTGTGGCACCTCAGAGGAAATGGATGGCTTGAATGAAATGGGGAATGGCTTGAATCTAACCTGACGAGAGCAATATTTGCTGAATAAAGCCCCTGAATGCAGTCTGGCTAAATATTAAATTAGTTAGAATTATCCACCTGCCACAATCTCCCCTCCCTTTAACTTCAATAGGGTTTTAAGCAACTGAATGGTGTCCTGGATTGCTGTCTTGACTTAAAGAATAAATACTAGGAATATTTGGTGTTACGTTGGCGGGGATGCCAGAAAACCGGGACTTATGGTTCACATGTGGTGGGGGTGTAAATATGTACTTTCTTTTTTTTTTTTTTGGCAAAGGGTGTTTAAGGAGATAACAGAAATCACTCAGTTGAAGCTGATCAAAAGTCCAGTGGTAGCATTATTATCAATTTACGATGTGGTGGAAGGTTCACAGGCTATGAAGGACTTGCTCACAATTTTATTGGCAGCTGCGTGAGTTATTATAGCTAGGAAGTGGAAGGGGCAAGGTGAATATAAAATGGAAGGATGGCATAAAGAGGTGTGGGATACAGCTATTAATGATAAATTAACATGTGCTATTAAGGTAAGATGGGGAATGTGCAGTAGAAATGATTTTGAGGAGATATGGAGGGTGTTTGTAGAATTTGTACTGTTAAAATGGAAAGGGGCCAAACCATCGCAAGAGGTGTTGAAATTTTGGGAGGTTGGATAGTAACAATGGAATGGTCTCGGGGGTGGGGTGCACATTTTTATTCTTATTTATTTATTCTTATTACTTTGTCAAAATAAAAAAATAAAATAAAAAAGAAGAAATACAAATGGTAAGTCGAGTGCAGGCAGATAAGAAAATTATAGGCCTTGCGTAAGATCCAAAGCAATACGTCTAAGGTGGCTTTGGGTTGGATCCTGACTTACAGCAGAATCCTAACTGTGTCTACGTTGCTCTCTATGAAATCAATGAAATGCTTAAGTTGGTCATGACTATCATGACACAGTGACTTCAATCAGACATTAAGTGCAATCAGCGGAGTCTGGATGCAAGTTTGTAGTGTTTCTTGAACGAAACACAGTTTGCTGAAATCAAGGAGACTAATGAAAGCAGATTGTGGAATGAATGGGAGTGGGGTAGGGAGTGGGGAACAGTTTACACTGGGCATGCTCAAGCCTTTGACCATGCCTAAAGCAGATCTCCTGGATAACCTCTGATAATGCAGGCCAGATTGAAAAACACAGCACGTTTTCTGCTTTACTTACAGGGTGTTTTCTGCTTTGTTGATCATCAGGTACATTTCGTAGAATTTCCCTTGAGGAATTGCTCCGTGTGGCACCAAGAGGCTCACCCCTATGGACCAGAAAGGGATGGTAGAGGAGAAGAGAATGAATAAAGGGTTTTACTAGATTTAAAAATGATACAACCCTCAGCTCTGCAGTACATCTTCCCTTCTCTCTGATCTCTCTTCCCCCAAGTCAGTATCTTAGGCCGCAGGCACAGAGCTAATGAGAAGATGCAGTGGACTCACTCTGCATCACCAGCAACCCTCTGCAAAGCCCCCAAGCAAGCTCATCACCTGGTTTCTCACCCATTACCTCGAAAGCTGTGCCTAATTATTCCAAAAAGAAAAGATGGCATCTCTGGACATTGTTTTAGTAACTGTCAATACTGTATATCACTTGACCTTCGGTGCCCATTAGCTGCTTCTGCCCAGACGATGCCTGGGGAAGGTGCCCCTCTCACCCACTTTGGTTTTATTTAGCACTAGAGTTAAACCAAGAAGCTGCTTCTAGCTGTGTGCATTATGCGTTCCTTTTCGCTCCCTCTGCAAGAAAACCTGTGGCAAAGGAAGAGATGAGCCATCCCACAGCAGGTGAGGCCCATAGTCAGGGATCTTCCCCTTGTAATAATTTAAGATGATTGAAAATTCCCAACCATTGCATCCTGGAAGAACATCTAAGTGAACAGGAAGCCTCATTCCTGAACGACTGCCTGAGGTCAATAATAGCCTGGATGGGGGTCAATAACTTGAAACTCAACATAGGCAAAGATGGAGGTGCTTGTGGTATGTGGACTGTTGATGGCAATAAATATCTCTGCTCTGGATGGAATGACACAAACACCCCTACAGGAGCAGGTTCAGTGTTTAGAGGATACTAATGGATCTGGGCCTCTTTCTGGTATTCTAGGCGATGGCAATGCTTTTTACCAGCTGTGCCCCTTTCTAAAGTGCCTGGCATGAACAAGTGGAGAGGCGACAGAGCGTGGTGCTCTAGGACAGATTAATATCCCTTTAAGGTTCTCCACTCACCAGTGAGGGGGAGAAACCTGGAAGAGATGGTCACAACTAGCAAGTACATAGGAGCTCAGTGGGTTCCGAGACCTCCCTGGAGCAAGGTGTCAGCTCAGAGCTGTTCAAGGTGCTGCAACCCCAGCTTGACCTACTACAGACTATGTTTAGGTCAGCCTGCCCATAACCGCTTGGTTCAATAGACTCTCAGATAAAGTCAGGACAATAGAAATTTCCCTTCATGCTGACATTTACCTGTGCCAGGGATGGTGAGCCTTCCTCCCAGGCAGCCGAACGTCCCAGTGGCGCTGTTCCCAGGCTCCCGAGGCAGAGTCAAGAGCTGCTGAGACCCCATGGTCTTGTTCCTTAGGTTCATGAAGTGATTATCCCTGAGGTTCTCCCCTGGGAAGGTGCCTGAGGGCATGACTCCCAGCAGGTCTGTCCCCTCATGCATCCCGGGTGAGGATGATGTTGTGGAGGAATTGTACACTTTGATCTTGAGGTTAGGGAGCGGGTCAAGCAAGGGAGAGTTGGTCATGGGGATCTTATCAGAGGAATCTTGCAAGGCATACATGGGGCCGCGGTACACACCAGCATTGGCTGTCAGGTCGGGCTGCATTGAAGGGTGCAGCAATTGGGGGGTGTCTGCAAAAGAGAAGGTGGAAAATGCTGAATGGTATGTTTCTCATAGAAGGAAATAGACACAGACAGCACGGCTACTCCTTGAAAGCTTGTCTGAATGGTTAAAAACAAACTTTAAACATACACTAGAAAACATGCAGGGAGATTTTATTCCAAAGCGTGGGCCTCAACTTGCAATCTGAACAGCTTACAGTTCTACCACCTCTTCCTGTTGGATAATGTGTCAGATTTTGACAAATATCTGCAGGCTAACAGATGTAGCTTTCTTCTGAATTTAAGCCACTTTCTTCTGTTTATTTATTTGAAACTTCTACAGTTTATTTCACACTTTCCATCTTGTTTAGTCTCACAAATGATTTAGTTAATTGAGAAAAAAGAAAGCACCCAGAGAGTTCCAGGCTAGCCTGGATTTGAACCCAGATTGCCCTGGACCAAGTCCACCTCTTTCTCCACAATGGGTTCTAGCGGCCTTCAGTTCAAATGCTTGGTTGTATCTGTTTTCTTCTTCTGCCTTGTGAGGTTCAAGGACGTATGAAAATGGATGTGAACCTTCTGAGTAAGCTGGGGTCTTACCATGTCTGGAGGTCTTGAAATTGACTGGGTGGAAGCCTCCTGTCAGAGCAGCGGAAGAGTCTGTTATGTCAGTGTCAAAGTCCCGGCAGCTGCGCCTGTACACAACCACCCCGACAGCCATCAGGATAACAATGAACACAAAGATGGCAACCACAACACCAGCGTACAAGGCCACGTCACCGGTAGCCTCCAGTACTAGAAGGAAGAGAGAGAAAGATTAAAACAGAAACTGAAAAAAGAATTGCCACTTTCTGCTTGCCTCTTTCTTTATTTAAATGATGTTAGGATGCCTTTCAGTAATATTATCATGATGGCATGACTCTTCCATTCGGAATTCAAAACCAAAACGTTGTACCACATTTCCGCCACCTATTCTGATTCCTCCCCCCTCTGTCTCAGGATTTTTGGAAAGGCAAGGAGGAAACAAGAGAAAGTCCAGCTGAAGAGAACTTAGAAACAAAAGACAGAGATTGCCTTAATGTCTGAAGCCCTCTGGCCCTCAGGTTCCTTCAGTGAGACTAGTTAGGAAATGTTTGCTCAGGCAAGTCTTTGCTTTGAGGGACTTTGCATGCGACTGCCCCTCAGGAATGTTATCTCTTAGTAGCATGTTCCCTATTGTCATTCTTTACAGCAAGGGTTGGACACACAAACCACCAAAAGCCTTTCTCTTTAGGTTACGGAGGTTACGGAGATCAAGCTGGAAGCTTGACTGATTTGTAAATGGAATACAACACTGGGACAAAAGTTATGATGAGATCATAAAGTTGTAAAGTTGGAAGGGACCCTGAGGGTCATCTAGCCCAACCCCCTGCAATGTGCCCAATGTGGAGTTTGAACTCATGGCACTGAGATTAAGAGTCTCATGCTCTACCAACTGAGCTATACCAGCTACAATAACCACAAGTCCTTTTTTTCTTTTTGAATTGCTGTGTTGGGCAAGTGGTGCAAGAATTAGGCTCCCTCCCAGACAAAGGCAAGCTTATTTTGGTGGTCTGGAGAGAAGAAAGAAGATAGGCAGAAGCCAGAAGGAAAGAAAGGTTAGCATCAAAGAGGGAATGGCAGGAAGCAGGAGCCAGGGGCTCGCAAAGCTATAATCTGCTGTTCAGGAAAGAAATTTAGAGAAATTTATGGTATCCAGAGCCAGGAGCCAATGAGGAGAATAACTTTTATTGCATTAGTCCTTAGACCATACTAGCACAAAGCAAAACAGGAGCCCCTGAATTAGGATGGGGCAATGGGGGTGTGTGGGTGCAATAAGGCCTATGGATCTTTGACTCAGTGATAAGGGAAATGATCACCAGCCACAAGGCTGCTGTTTCAAGATCAGCAAGCCTGAATGCAATATTCTTAATGTACACCTGCCTATGCTTTAAATGACCTAGTCAGAAAACCTTGGGCAACCTTGGCACAGTCGCGGATCCCTAATTAACATTGCCTCTGGAGCTATCTATTTATACATGACGCGTGCTGTGACTCCTTGGTCTCCCTTGGTGCGCAGAAAAGAGGACCGTGATAAAAGTCATCTACCTTGAACTTTTAAAAATGTGCACACGCCTGAGGAAAAAACAACAACACTGCCGCTCTGTGAGACTGGATGCACAGAGATGATCAACAGTCCATGAACCGAGTCAATCTCTCCTGTAGGTTCGTTTTGGTAGCAAACAAGTCCTAGATTGCTCTGGACAACAAGGCAGCATCGGCTCCTGAGTGGCTGAGCTCGCAAATGATGTTTGCTGCCTAGTGCTTTCCCTCTGCTCCCAACCTCTGCTAACTATGTTGAGTTTCATCTTTAAGATCTTCTTGGCTTTATAAAGTTTATTTACGTCAAAAATCCTGGGCCTTGGATTCAACACTTCCAAAGTTCTGCAGATCAATTTGTTCAAACATGCCCAGGAAGACCTTTTTGGAGGGGTGGGGTTTGGCCATATAAGATGATAGAAAGAACTGAAGCCTCATCCCATCACTGCCTCCAAAAGAAATGCTGTATGGATTTGCTAATAAAAAAGCATGGCTTTTTTTCTTCAACGTGCAATGTTTAGTTTATTTTTTTTAGTTGCTGCTTTGTTAACAGTTTTTTATAGATTGTAATTGTTTCACTAATGCTTTCTTTATTCTGTATGATTCATGTTGTATTTGTGATGTTCTATTCTGTTCTATCATGTTACTGATTATTTGCAAGCCGTTTTGGGATTCATTTGAACGGAAAGAGGCATAGAAATATATCCAATCAAATCGAGAATTACTCCAGATATGCCAAGAGACTGGCATTTACAACGATCTCCTCCCCCAACCCCTGTTTTTGATTTAACTGTTTCCCTCTTCTCCAAGCTCCCCCCATTACCATGCCCTGTTGTCACAGGTTCCTTCTTTCTGAAAGGGACTATGTGGAACTGAATCACGGTGTTGTTGTTGTTGTTGATTTTTTTAAAAAAATTGTAATTATATCTGGACTACATGTACAATTGTGTGTGATCCACTGGGAATTTCTTCCCTGAGGCTACTACCGGAAAAGGCACAAGGAAGAAATAACGGGGAATTTACAGGCTTTGAAGTATCCAATCAGTGCCATTTCCCAATCTATAGGGATTGCTAGGGTAGACAGAGGAACGCTCCATGCCAAGCTTCCATCATTGCTTGCTACAGAAGTAATTTCCCTCCCTCTGACTAGAAGGTGAAATACAACAGCAAGGAATACTGCTAAAATAGTTCGGGGCTTGGGAGGGTTGACTCCCATGCTAATGTTATTTATTAAGGTGTCACCATCAATATGCATGGCACTTCAAAGCAGGAGCAACAGGGAGCCCCAGGGAGCTTGCAGCCTCAAGTTTCACAATGGAAATAAAACAGAAGGGAGGCAGCAGGCAAGGGATTTGCGTGACCAAGGCATGGAGGCTAAGGTGTTGAGATGCATAGGCTTTGCAAGAATAGTTTTGAAATATCTTTAGAATAAAAGGGGGGTGGCGGGGTAGAATAGAGCATTCTGGGAGGTCATTGTGGGCATAAGGAGAAGCAAGGGAGACTGAGCAAAGGTCCTTTACAACAGCAAGAGAATTTTTAGGTGGCAGAGAACGGCAGAATTGGAAGAGTAGCAATTACTCTGCCACCTTTATCCTCCCTTTATTTGATTTTCAGTCTGCATTACAGAAGATAAGCTATCACTGATGAAGCTAATAAATATTCTGCACTGGATGCTACTCATGAAGGAAACAGCTCTGCCTCCTATGCTTCACGTTCACAGACGTTATCACGTTTTATTGCCACGCAGTGCAGCAACTGATGGCACACTGCCGCAAGGAAAGGGGAGGGATGCGCAACAAGAACGCCCCCATCTCTGGCAAAATGAAAACAAAAACAAAACAAAATAACGTCACCGCTATAGCCCTATGTCAAGGAGTTACAGAAACACCAACAGGTTACTTGAGGGCGAGAGAGAAAGAAAGCTGGGAGGGGAAGAACAATGTTTGCACTGAGCAAAAAAACAAAAGCAAAGAGTTTCTCTTTCTCGCTCTTGTAGATGAATGGATGAACTATAGCTTTAATTTCCATTGAAACTTTACCCTGAATTTAGTCAAGGGAATAACAGGTGTTGGTGGAGCATAGTTTTTCATTTTATACAAAGAACTGATATTTGCATCATCATCATAATCATTAATTCATTCCCATGACCCAAAATGTTGTGTGTGTATGTGATATCCTAAGGTATACTGGGAGAGCTGTAATAATAGGTCAAGGCAAAACTGAGCAAAACAAAAATAAGAATGGCCTAATATTTGTTTTTTTACAGTGGCACGTGGCTGTCAGCCATCCCAGTGCGTTTGCCGCTGCTATCCACAACACTAGAAGCAGGTTTGTTTTACTGGGAGCAATTGGGTAGAAAATGGCCAGCACGTTTTCCATTATATCTCTGTAAACAAAAAGGCTAGAGAGCTTTCTTTAAAAAAAGAAGAAAGCAAGCAAGCAAGCTGAAATGTTCAGGGAAGGAGTCCAGAACATCACATCCATCTCCTTCCTGCTGGAGGCTACAAAGCTTTATTATTTAAACCAGCACTGAACTTAAAACCACCACAGTATCTTTCCTACTGAATTGGAAATAAACCTGGTTTGATTCTAGTTTCTAAAACAAACCCAGTTTGCTTTTCAAGGTCCACCAGGCGTAACAATGTCTACATTCCCCTTCCCACTGGCTTCAGCTCCCTTGAGGCTGCTAGAGTCACACAGAGATGGTCCTCCAGGAATGTTTTAATACTGAGGTAGGGCAAATGTCCATGTATAGCAGACAAACCCGAACCAAACCTAAAGCTTAAATGTACAACAAATGAAAGAAAATGGCTATGAAATGGAGACTTACGGTGACTTTTGGGCTCGCTTACAAATCTTTTATCTGTCGGGGAAAACAAAGTTCAAAAACAAAGGTTGAAAAATGAGAATGGCGACAATGAAGATGGTAACAAAAGAAAACAAAGGGCAGTTTAGCAGCTCTGGCAAACCGAGGACTTGAGGGTATGGTGAAAACATAAGCACAATGGAACAATTTGTACTGAAGTGACATGCAAGACAAAGCCACGTAAACTGCAGTTGGAAGGGGGGAGGAGGAGGAGGCTGGCATATTCACTCCACAAGCAGCACCTCTCAAATATCTGCACTGCTGTATCTGCCCACAGTATCAGGAGAGTGCCTGCGAAATGTAAAACCAACATCATGGTCTGGGATGCTGTGCTAACGTGCCTAAGAGCAGAGCAAGAGTCCATCTGGTCCAGCGGTCTGTTTCTTAGGATGGCTAGCCAGCTGCCTCCAGCAAGCCCGCAAGCAGGACACAATGGTGATAGCTGTCTCTTGTGGTTGCTCCCCCCAACAACTGGTATTCATTGCCATACTTCCCATGACCATGGAAGCCCCCCCCCCCCCCCACAGCTATGTGGTCAGTTGGTACAAACCACCCAACTGCACTACTATTGGTTCTTCACAACATGTGACCCACCAGTCCTCTCAGGCATAATTCTAGAACCAGTGCTTTTTCTGGGGGGACGCATACCCCTAAACATTTTGGGAGTCTTTGTACTGTTGTCCATTTACTGTATTTATTTTTCCCAATTTGAACTATAAAATGGTGATTTTCTTGAGTCAAAATGAGAGTACCCCTAAACATTTTTTTTTAAGAAAAAAAGCACTGTCTGCAACTCATCTGGACAGAAGCAATGAACTGCCATGTTTCTCAGTTGTCCTGTCCTCCGTTAGCGGCAGTTACCCCAGTCACCACAAAAAACACCCCCTACCCCCCAGTCAACATAAGAAAGTGCTGGAAGAAGCAGTAGCATCTAATTTATTTTCCTGTGGGGGAGCCATGCTGGTCTGTTGCAGTGAAACCCAACAGTGTTGTAGGACGTTTAGGACGAGCACATATATTACAGCGTAAGCCTTGAATGGTGCACTCCAGAGGTCAATGGACTCCAACTCCCATCAGCTCCAATTCCTGGCATGGCCTACGGCCAGGAATTATGGGAGTTGTAATCCACCAACACCTGAAAAGCGCCACGTTGACTGGCAGAAGCTTTCATGGGCCTGTGTCCACATCATCAGATGAATGAAGTACAGTGCTTTTTTCTTTTTTTAAAAAAAAAATGTTTAGGGGATACTCTCATTTTCCTACTCCTATTGAAATACTGTCCCTCAATGAGGTCAAACTTAGAGTCACAAAATGTTTAGGGGTATACGTACCCCTGCGTCCCCCCCAGAAAAAAAGCACTGATGAAGTATATGGTGATCCCAAAGTGGCAGGGACACATATATGGTTGGGATGGTGGAGGAGGAGGAAGAGAGGTATGAGGGAGACAAAATGCTAAAGAAGAACAGACTAACTCCAATTCATCTTAAAGTTCTTCAAACTTGCTACATGTTGAAAGTTCCCATACACTGGGAAGGTACTGATCCTTCTTAGGCAATGGGGAGGTGCACAGAGCACAGTGTTCCTTGCCTCTCGGTGTGTTGTTGCTTGGTTTTCTTCTCAGTACCATTTGCCTGTTTAAGTGTTAACAGCCAGCAGCAGGCTGCCATGGTGCGCAGTTTGACTGTGCCTGCAAACTGCACCCGACCTCGGCTGTCATGATGCCTTAATTTTTCCCAGCAGTGAGCTTCTCCAGAGCCAGCAGCTACTGGAGGGAGGGGGAGATGCTTTTTCCCTTTTTCAAAAAATAAATTGCGTCTCTGTACAGGACTCCCCCTCATCTCTGCTATCTGCCAACATGGATCAATCCAGTGATTCCATTTAAGATGACACACATACATTCTCATGCAGCAGCGGCATGAGGTTAGAATTATAGCATTTGAGGGGGGGTGAGCAGATTGCGGTGGGAGGACAGAATTCAGGCAGCAATATAAATTCGGGCAAAATAACGAGCCAGGAAGGTATCACAATGGAAATCAACATGACTACAGCAGGTGGCAGCACTGTCACAATTTTTATTTATTTTTTTAAAAAAGCAGGGCTGCTCTTGTAGCAAAGTTTGCTTTTCTGCTCATTAAGGCAATTTATCTGGATGCTCTAAAGCAGGCTTCTTCAACCTCGGCCCTCCAGATGTTTTGAGACTACAATTCCCAGCATCCCTGACCACTGGTCCTGCTAGCTAGGGATCATGGGAGTTGTAGGCCAAAAACATCTGGAGGGTCAAGTCTGAGGAAGCCTGCTCTAAAGAGAGGTGTAAATACAGCAATTTTCCCCAGCCTTGCCTCAAGTTTAAAGTAGAAGGGTTAAAACCAAGCATCTGCCTCCTGCCTTCCTGTGACCACCCAATGAGCACTTCAGATACTGGCTGAGCTACTGTGATGTCATGGAATGTTCATGAATGTACAAGCAGACTGGATTGAAGGTGTCGGCAAGAGAATACTGGCAAAGCAACATGCTTTCCTGAGCCGTCAATTATCCTAAAGGGCCGCAGGACAAGAGCTGTATTCTGCTGGCAAAATGACTCAGGCAAAGGTCCTTTGCAGGCTGCAGGACCGTTGAGCTAGAGAGCAGGTACACGTGGGGGTAGGGAAGCGGCTGATGGTTGTCATGTAGAGCCAAGGAAAATTCACTCTGCACTTGTATAAATATATTTTTCTTCATTATTGCTTCTTGGCTTCTGGGGCTTAGTCCTAGCACTAAAAGTAATTTCTGTAGCCTGAGAGATCTGGATCAAGTTTAAGCCAGGTGTTCATGAAAAGCAAAAATCCCACTGATACCATCAGCACCCATTTCTTTAGGGGATCACATTGTTGAACAAAATTCACTGGACTGCTTTCCCCAACACTAAGACAACTGATGGATTTCTGAAGGAAATGTCAATGAAATATAAGATTTCTCTCTCATTTCAATGGGAAATGACATGATCCACAATTGCTTTACCCTGCCCACCTGTGTTCTCCTTTCTTGTATGAAGAGGAGACCCCGTTCTACTTCTCATAGTTTCACTCTCTGAGCTCTACAGGTGGCAGAGGGATCCTGCCATTATGGGTTCTGAATGACAGTTCGTCCATCTTCTTCAGAAGATTCACATTCAAGATTAGGACTCAAACCTCATTAAGGAAAGGCTGGCATTTCACCCACTAACCTTACCATACACTTCTCAAAATAGTTCTCTTGATCTATCTATCTATCTATCTATCTAGGCAGCCAGCAGTTCATACAGATAATCCTTCTAACTGAAATATTCTGCTCTTCTGAATGACCTACATATCGTTTGAGTAATACAGGTGTCTACATCAATCAGCAGTCTCAAGTCGACTGTTGGCTGGGCATCAGCACAACTGGAACCCATTCAGGTGGGCTGCAAGGATCTGTAGCCCATTCCTAAGCAGGTGGACTCAGAAGTAGCTTGCACCTCAGTTGGGTTTGCTCGCCACTATGCCCTAGCGTGCTATCTCCATGCACCTCCAAGACTTGAAACCATTCACCTAGAAGGCTGATACCAACCAGAGGCAGAGGCAATGGGATGATCTACACATTACACAGTGTCAAATGCAGGTTTGCTATGGAGTGTGCACTCAACAGGGAGTGAAAAATAATCACAGTTCTGTGACAAGTGTACCCAGTAATTATGTGTGCAGCAATATGTTTGATCACATCCATACATCTTAGGTACAGAAGAAATATTTAAGAAATAAAGTTTATGGAAGGGAAGTTTTGTGTCTCTTCCTCCTCTCAGCAGCCCCCCTTGGTACTCCCTCCAACATGGTTCAAAAGGGAGCCCCAAGAGAGGCTTTCTGTGGGTCTCAGGTAACCACATTGGGACAGAGCGGAGAGGAAACTTCCATTCCTTAAATGACCTTAAGTTAAGTTTCAAACTTGTGAATTTAGGTGGCCAGAGAACTTCATTGGGACTGGTAACAGATTTGGGTAAGGAGCTGAAAGGATGCAGTCGGTGTTCTCCCCCTGGCAAAAACAAACCCCTGTGTTGCAATGAGAACCAATCACAGAAACAAAGACACAACACGTGGGCTAATAACTGTTACAGCATATGCAATAGAATAATGATATCATTCAAAAAGTAGGAATAAATCTATTAGAGTTCATATATATAATGTAACAGATTAGTGGCGCAGAAGGTCTTCTGCTGAAACCTTTGAATAGCCATTGTGAGACTGACCTTTGATGCCTATCTTGAACGCATGGCCTTGACATTCTGCACCACTAGTCTGTTGCATTGCATATATGAACTCTAATAGATTTATTTATACTTTTTGAATGATATCAAAAATATCATATAATAGAATGATATTCTATTATATATGCTCTAGCAGCTATTAGCCTACGTGTTGTGTCTTTATTTCTGTGATAGATAACTTGGCAACAGAAGTTTGTCACTGGGTCTTACATGCCCACCTGCAGAGCTTTTTCAGTACAACTGAAAAACCTGCCTCCCTTCTGTCTTCCCTTTCCCCTCTGCTTCTTATTAGGCACAGCAAATCGACTCACTTTGCATACAGAGCCCATCGGTGCAGTTTTTGGAGTCAAGCAGCACTCCGCTGCAGTCTTTGCCTCCGTTCCTGGGCGAAGGGGCTGTGCATTCTCTGCTCCTCCAGTGCGTGCATTCTGTGCTGCAGGCTGACCACTTGCTCCATTCCGTCCAAGCTCCGTCTACTGCATTTCGGGAGGGAAAAGACAGTCAGGGACTAATCCATCACCAGAATCACCACCATAAAGGAAGGAAACTAATTAGAGACGCACAGGCAGAAGGGGTTGGGGGGGGGGAACAGAGAGAGAGGAAACAATTTCTTGTAAGACTAGCTTACTAACTCCTGAAAAAAGCAGAATGCTGGGATGCCCTTGTGAAATCACCTACTGGCACCACCGGCCCTAAACCAAAAAGTAAAGTGATACTGGCTGACAGGCAAGATCAGACTTAAAACACTGCAACCTTCCAACACAGGAAGCTATTCCACATCGGAAACATGCACTATCTCCCACACGTAAGTGTTTTTACACCAAAATTTTGTTGTATTTTAAGTGCGCCTTAATGTGACGCATACTGATACAAGCAACTATTTTCAGGCGTGCATCTAGTTAGAATTTCTATGCTGCATTTTAGCAGTCCTCTGAACAAGTCTGCAATGTAGATCAGTATCATTAACCCCATAATGCAGCCAGTGAGCTAGGGCAAAAGACTGTGGCTTGCTAAAGGTCACCTACCAAAAAAATTAGGTGACATCTTGAAAGCTGTAGGTTCTAACTATTACAGCAGCTTCCTCTTTTTTAAAGCACCGCCTGCTTTCTTGCCACATCTGCCAGTTGTCATCCCAACCAAGCATAAAATGTAATTTAAAAAAACCTAAACTAAATGGAACAGATTTGACTAGCACATGCATTCCTAAATCTGCCTTTCTTAAGGTTCCAGCCTCCCATCATCACATGTATGATTATTTCTTTTTTGCTTTCTTTTGAAGTCTAAAAAGAGCAGCCAGACACAAAAGTACATTGAATTCTCACAAAACAACCCGCTTCTTTATTGTTTATCCTGTTTCGTCCCTCCAGGCCGCAAGTGTTAAGAGCATTGTTATTTTCCTCAATTCCTTGCAATAACACATCTTGCTGCTAGCAGATGCTGTGATGTTAGCAGTTCTTCCTGTAAATTATGAGTCTCACTTCAGTTGTGACTCAACATAAATATCATTGCACTATAATGTACACAGAACTTTCGTACAAAACGGAATATTGGATGCCTTTCCCCAAACCCTTGATATTTAAAGGTAGTTCTAAATAAAGAATGAGCTGTTTTAATAAATGACATTTGGAAACTGGTGGATTGTTTTCTAAAGCAGATATGGCTCCCAAATGCTCTGCTGCCTGGCTCCTGCTGCTTGAGATATTCTTAACGCTCTGTACAGGGTACTGAGTCTAAGTCAACTGGCTACATCAAGCTTTGCCACCAGATTCTGTGCTATACAAACAGAAACAGCCCTGTGTGTGAATACAGCTCACTGTGCAGAGTCCAGGAGTGGCTGTCTGAGATGCCCTCACCTGGGCACATAGTGCTGCAGGAGATCTTCTGCAAGGACTGTCCATCGCAAACGGAGCCACCGTTGAGAGGCGCAGGATTGGTGCAGGTCCGGGTGCGCTTTTGCCATCCTCGACCACAGCGGTTGCTGCATGGGGACCATTCTGACCAGGTAGACCAGCCACCATTCACTATGAGCAGGGAAGAGAAGCAAAGGATGTTAAAAACCATGAGGCTATCTCCTCAATACCAACCTAGCTGACTTCTTTCTCCTGTAGCCACTTCTAATGTTACAGCTGCCCACACGAAATGTGCTAGGAAATGCCCACATCGTGTTGGATTCCTGTGGCAGCTGTAACATTCAGTAAGTCCTCACCACCATGGCTGTCCCAATCATGCCAGTGTTGCACATTTTTGGTGGAAGCTGGCACCAGACTGGACACTCTCCATGTGCAATTACCAGAAGAGGGAAGCCCAAATGCTGCATCTTCTCCATCACCAATCAAGAATAATAAAATGTACCTCTGTAAGAACACACCTATTAAGGAATATCTGCCAAATTGTAACACCTGTGCATCAGAGACCTGCACTGGTTGTCAATTAACTGCTCAAGGTGTTAACTATTGGCACTTACAGCCCTGAACAGCTCAGGGCCAGTTTATTTGCGAGATTGCCTTACAATGAAGCAACCTATAACTTGTAAGAAATCAATCAATCAATTGATGGGGAAACTGCAAAGGCAGGGACTCTTATAACAACAACAACAACAACAACAACAACAACAACAACTTATTATTTATACCCCACCCATCTGGCTGGGTTTCCCCAGCCACTCTGGCAGGCTTCCAAAAAAATATTAAAATACAATTGCAAGTGCTATTAAATTCAGTGGGACTTCCTTTTGAACAAACATGCTTAGAGGATCAGGTTGTTATTTGCATTCAATGTGGATGTTTACATACTGCATGAACCAAGTATTTAATTACACATGCACACATATATATGTTGCAGAAAACTGTGTTCTCATCTTCTCCTTACCCACCATGTGAATAAGCCCCCTAACCTGCCGAAAGCAAAAAGTCTGTACCATAGACAATGACGGTGGCTGTGGTGCTCTTCCGTTTGGCGACAATGTTCTTGGCCACACAGGTGTAGTTGGCAGTGTCAGAAAGTCTGGCTTGCTTGATGATGAGGTTATGGTCAATGGTTATCAAGAAGTTGGTATCTTGGGCAGTGTCAACCACATAATCATTCCTCAGCCACTCCACCTAGAGAGAGCCACGGGGGGAGAAAAACAGGGAGGAAAGGAATAGGGAAAGAAGGTGTTGGGACAGGTAAAAAAAATAATGAAGGAAGGAGGAAGATGGAGCCACTGTTAACTACACACACAATACATGCAACATGTGATCTTCATTCCAAAGCAAGATCCATAACTATAAGTTTCTTTTTAAAAAAGTTGTAAGTTTCTCCAGCAAGCCATGGAACTTTGTCATCCAGAGCCTGGAATTCTGTTGGATAACCCTCCAGGGGTAGAGTCAAACTGCGGGAGAATCACAGTGCCTGCTGTGGTCGCAGAGACTGCTAACTCGTAACTGCTGCCTCCTGTGTTGTTTTTGCTTCATTAGCAACACCGAAGCAACCTCTCCAGGAAGCAAGCCTGGGCAGTGTGTATGGAGGTCCCGGGCTGACACGATTACAAGACACCCCCCCACACACACACTCTAGGCCTCACTGATGTAGTCCAAAAGAAAGCAGAGCGAAATTTGCCGCAGGTACCCATGACAGAAAACTCCATTGGGTTCCTGTGGCATGTATACGTTTGCCCACTTGCCTTGCACTGGTACATGCAATATCCTACGTAGAAGTAATACTAAGTAAGCATAAACAGGTCTTATTTATGAAGTATCCTGAATCTTGTGATGTTCAACCCATTTTTTAAATAATAAACAACCCTGCCTGTCACCCCAGGAGGCCCTAGTACCATAATGCACCTGGGCTTTGCTCATTGTTCGAGAAAGGACAGACTTTCTTACAGATAACCTTTCTATTTTTAATTTTGTTCCCATCTGCCACACCAGCTGGATGTGGAATGGCCCAGTTCAACCACCTCACTGTTTTGTTAGCAAAAAACAAAACAAGGCCAGACAAATCGCGGATTAATTTCTTACATTTGTATCCTGCCCCAAGTTGCTGAGACCAACAGTTTTAGCCCGACAACAACTCTGAAAAGTAAGTTACGCTCTGAGAGTGTGAGGCTGAAGGCTTCAGGCCTCATCCACACTGGCAACAAAGTAAAATGGGAACGAGATGGTAGAGTCCTGAAGCGGTAGACTAGACTGCAAATTTCGGGCTGAAAGTGGTGTTTTGCCATTTCAGCGAAAAACACAAAACCTTGCACATAGAAAACTAGCTCTGAAGGGGCTGGACTAGGATATGCTAGCATCCCCCCTCCCGTTTCTAAAACTTGCCAAACAGGGTTTTTGTTAAAAAATATGTGTGCACTCAAAACTAGTACAGTATTTTGCACCTGCAGCCTGAAGCAGAAATATCCATTCTGCCTCCTCATTCACCTGCATGCATGGACCAGGCCTCTTGGTGTTCTAGAGGCAGAAACCAGGTGCTACCCTACAGGACACTATGGTCTACCTGCCCTTAGCTTGGATTGACCTGTCTCTCCATCGGCACTCAGTCGCCAGGTATATGCATGTGTGTGCTTAACTGCCTGCACTCCATCTAGACTGAGCATCTTTACACCCCAGGCACCTAACATTAGCTGCACAGCCATATGATGCTATGTTGGCAGCGGTGGCGGCGTTACCCTGCCACTGCAGTCACAAGTCGCTGGAAGCTTCCTGTGGTAGCAGCAACAGCAGAAAATTTATGTCCCTGGGATGGTGCCACACACCCAAACAACTGCTCTGGTATGCGTGTTCATAAAGTGCCAGCAGGGAGGTGGCACTGCCCTCTGTTTGAAAGCATGCTGCACAACACTTGCAGAACCAGCAGATTTGGGGGCAGCTGTTTGCTACCACTTCTGTGATGCTCCCCAGGGGCTGCCTGAAGATGCAGCCTCACTCTGCCTTGTGACAAGGCTGCGACACCCTGAGAGCCTCACGGAAGGGAGCCGGGGGTTGGAGTTTCCCCAAACGCAAGCTAATGTTCCAGCCGTTACACCAGTTGGGCCGTTTACACGGGAAGTACCAGGTCACAGGGTGTCAAAGGCTAAAGATGACCCCTGTGCGAAGTTCTGCCACTGTCAGGGGAATTCCAGGAATGTTGATACGTCCTAATTCTAATTGCTCTCCCCCTCACTGGAAAAGAATTTGTTCTGTGTTTTCATTGCTAAATCCTGCGAGGAGTTAATGGCTGATCAGCCCATGCGGGAGGGAGGGAAGGCTGGGCTGAACAGGTGTTGAGGTTAAGTACATTATTAGGTGTCAGAATAACAGATCCGCTGCCTAAAATAAACACTTCTGCTGAATAATGAAAGCAGACGGCCTCGGTGCGAGGCTATCCATCACGGCCCCGATCCGGCTCCGGGAGCCGACTCATTTACCTCATGCTCACTTTTTTCCTCCTGGCTGTAAACTGGCATCTGCTAAGGTGCCAACACTCCCAGCTGGAATTTTATGGCAGTTGCTTGGAAGAAGCAGGCAGATGTGTGTGTGTGTGTGTGTGTGTGTTTCTGAGGTGTGCATAGTGGGGAGAGGGTGGCTGGGCAGATATCTGAGAGAAGTAACAGCTCCCCGTGATTTATTAATGGGCTGCAATGGGAAAAATTGCATCCTTGCCTACAATTATTCACATTCACGGTGTGCCTTCAGGGAAGGCGCAGATGTGCCCAGCTGTAGGAGGAAGGCAGGAAGTTTCTGGTTACCAACCGCCAGCAAATTTGGAGAGTGGTTGGTTGGTGGGTGGGTGGGTGGGGGACAGATATCTCAGCAACCAAAATCTATAAAACAAGTCTGCATGTCTGAGTTAGAATAACACCCTAAAATTGAAAAAGGAAAAAAAGCAGGAGACAGATATTTCAGGAGGCTTTTAAACATTTATTCCAGCATCTGTCTTATGGAACAGGGGAAAGTAATACATTTAATGGGAGGGCAGCAATCACTATTGGAGGCAATGCTACAGCCCTAGCTCATGAATCTCAAAGCATTCTGCCAGAACAAGCCTGGTAGGAAAAGATATATATCACTGTCAGGGAAAGTGCTCTAAGTCTCCAGGTGCAATCTCAAACCTGGGTCCTTTTGAGAGCTGGTCTTGCTTAGCAGCCACCTCTTTCCCAAGCAGACCATGGACCTCCTGGGCACAAGTATTTATTTGTGACAGCTCCCTGTCACTCTTGCTGCCCCCAAGTAACTTCCCCTGCTTTCTTGCCTAATTTCAGTTGGCCATTCACCACGTGATTTTATGCGTGTTAAGTTGCACAGCGTCTTCACCACCATCTAAGAAAATGTGGCAAGAAGAGGCAGGGTGAATTTTTGCCACACCCCTGATTGTGTCTGATTGGGTGCAGAAGTGTGGTAAAGTTCTCCTCACCACCTAATAGGATACAGAGGGATAACTTATTGAGGGGCTATGTCAGGTGTGGGGAACCCACTTGACCCTCCAGATGTTGCTGAACTCCAGCTCCCATTAGCCCCAGCAAGCATGGCCAACAATTACGGAAGTTGTAGTTCGGCAACACCTGATGGGCCAAAATTTCCCAACACCTGGGTTATGTGTTGATAAATGAACTCACACTTTAGACTCCATTTCAAGATGTACCCACTGTTGTGGCTGCTTCCTCAGTTAGTCTACAGCAACCTTTGCCAACATAGTCCCCCCCCCCCACCAAAAAAATGTTTTGTAGTACAACTCACTGCATCTCTAGATAGCATGGCTGCCCAAACCATCCATGGATCATCAACATCTCTGGATGTTGCCCTTTTGTCTGTTTGCGGGAATATTTGTCCCCATCATCGGTTTGCACCTACAGTTTGTTTATTTATTGCATTCTTTCCTGCCCTTCTTCCAAGGAGCTTGGGTCAGCCTTCATAGTTCTCCCCCATATTTCATTCTCATACCCTCTGAGATACTTTAGCAGAGACAGTTGCCAAGGGTCACACACTGAGGTTCGTGGCTGTGCAAGGATGCAGGTCTCACCTGCCCTAGTTTGACTGTTTGCAGACTCTTTCTCTCTCTCTCTCTGCTGTGGGCCTGAACTGTAATTGTGTCAGCCAGCTTTCTGCTCTGCTCAGAGAGGCTTGCAGCGTATCTTCTCTCTGCTTGTTGAGCACTGTGAGCCGGTTGCGCGTGTTGATGAAGTGGAGGGCCTGATCTGCTGGATGGATGCTTCCACCTTGCAGCGGGAGGTTGGGAACAGGATGATATTTGGGTGCTTTCCAGCTCTGCGTCTATGCCCTAGCCTGATAGCGGTACTGTAAAATAAAATGAGGCTAAGAAGAGTTATCTTCTGTGGCTTTTTGCATGAGCAGCCTCATCCTAATGGGTATTAGCAGCATCACACACTAATCCGTGTACTTCTTGGCAGCTCTGGCTATGTGCCCAGTCCACAGCCAGCACCACCAGTTTCGAGGAGATACATGGTGCCTAGCTGAAGCGACCTCTTCAGAAACAAGATTCGTCTGCCTGCCTCACCGCAACCCTCACTGAAGAGATCAGAGCTGTCTACAAGGGCAATTCCTGATCGGAAGCCATGATGAGCAGCAGAAATGCCAGGCCATAGTTGTTGTTGCTATTATGTTTTGGTTTATTTTTTACAAAGCGGAATAAACCTCACTCCACCAAGCTTCCTCCCCTTAGGAGAGACAAATATGCCACAAAGCCTTGAAAACTGTTTGTAGGGAGTGCAAACGAGAATTGCAGCTGCCTGACCTCCATGTGACATGGATAAAACTGTCCAAAGTAACAGGATAGAAGAAATAGGGCTAAAGGCGACACTGAGGTTGGTGGCGACGGGGGTGGTGGTGGTGTAAAACAAATAAATCCAAGCTCAATGGCAGGAGTGCATTGGAAGGGCAAGATTCCTTTCTGCAGCTCAAAAAACCGGCTGACTAATGGAAGCTTAGTATTTTCACAACCAGGCAGTTGAAACAGGTTTGAGAACTCAAGGCTAGGCTTCTTTTAGGGCCTGCGTGGGCCCAACTAAAGAACTACAGAAAGCAAAGAAAAATTAAAGCACCTGTTTTCCCCCTAAGGGTGTGTGGGTGCGTGTGGGTGTCAAAATGGCTAAATTGTGCAGTTCTCTAAATGGGGAACATCCCCCAAAGCCACGTAGCCTGGACAGTGCAACCCTACACAGGCTTACTTGTGTAATGGTACTTTATTTTGAGTAAACAACGCCCTACGCCTAGGACTGAAGTGTCAGTCTATTTTCTGCTAAGCAGGTACCTACAATGAGCCAGAGTGAAGGGAGACAGTTCGCATTTATGGGCAGAGGAAGGACTGAAACAAGTATAGAATGTTCTCTTTCTCAGTGATCTGAGATAAGCCCTGCGCATCCCTTGGCACATGGGAAAGTGCTGCATGTGCGCTTTAATAACAGTGATGCTAATCATCACGCAGAAACACAACATGAGCATGCGTCGCCTTGTGGGAATAATCGCAATTCAGTTCCACAGGCTCCTCCCAGCTGGAGGCTGCTGCCACCAACGCCCCCCCCCCGTGGCCTGCCTTGCTTACCTCGGCTGTTGGCACTCCTTCAGGAGGGCGGCACTGCAGAAGCACTTCGTGATCCAGAGGAACCTCCTTCCCCAAGGGCTCCTGGTCAAAATTCTTCCTCAGGTCTACGAATGGGAAACAAAACAAGCACCAGGCATCAGTCGAGGAGTCACTTGCAGAGCTCAGTTGCCTTGTCATACCAGCTGAGAGAGGGCGGCATGTCAAGAGCTCAGCATGACCTTAGGCTGGGTACGCACCAGAGATTTAAAGCACATTTTTTGCCCCTGCCCACAAGCCTAGGAACTGTAGTTTACACTTTAACAGAGCTACAACTGCAAGCGCCCTTAACCAAGTATGGTTCCCAGGCTTCTTTGGTGGGAGAAATGTGCTAAATGAGGTTCCTTACTTGGCAAGGCTGCCAATTCTTACTGAAATGAAGATGTGAGGAAATGCACTGCTTAAAAGTCCTTGTGGTGCCATTCTGTTGGTCTCACGGGTTATCTCAATAAGGGTTTTCAGAAGCACTCAGATGATCCCATCAAGGTAGTTAAAGGAGGGATGGACATGCTGAGTTTGTATTTTACACCCCATTCAGATATATTTACTTGGGAGTAAGCCACTTCTGCTTCCAGAGATGTGTGGGCTTGCAGGTAAAAGGAAGTCTCTGCTGCATGTGAATGTATGGACTGTATTTTCCAAACTCCCACAAATCAAATGGGTGAAACAGTTGAGAGAGGACAAGGTCTCAGAGCCCTGCATAGCTGTTCTCCATAAAATGTAGGACATGATATTTTAGTGTGTCTGCTCAGGGCCTGCCCTACCATTAGGTGGTGACAAGCTGCTTCAAGCGGCAGAATCTGGGTGGGCAGGTAGCAGTGGTGAAGTGTTGGACAACAGAGCTATGTCTGCTGTACATCATGCCTTCCAACATCTAACTAATCTAACCCAAGTGCTGAAGTAGGAGACAACTACAAGTCCAGCTGGCTTTAGTATATGGTGTGAAGAGAGGACTTCACTTTGTGCTTGCTTCAGACGGCAAAATTTCTTGATCTGCCTCTGCCTCTACTAACTCTACTCCCAAACAAAATATCTCCATTCCTTGCTATTCCTTCCCCGTGTATCAAAACCTTTGCTAAAATGTTGTGAATTCTGTACATCAACATTAGAGAATGATTGTATCACTTGCAGCCACAGGGAACAGGAATATATTAGCAATATTAAGCGGCTTTTCTTAATACTTGAATATTGCATCAGTTTCAAAGAACTTTGTGTGCTTAACTAAACTGTATTACGAGTAAACAAGCCCCAGTATTAACCAGTAGGTGGCACTAAAACCCACCTAATTTCTCTCAAGCAGTTTTGACAAACTGTTCCAATGAAAATAAATGCTGTCCAAAGTAATTATTTTTGAGGATGATTACGATGATGACAATGATGATAATTTGCTGTCTTGTTTTATGAACAAGACTTGATCGCTGTAGATCTTATCACAGCATGATCTGCTGGAACGAGAAAGTTCACTGGCTAGCATCCCTCAAACAACCACTGCTTCTAGAACTGCATATTGCAAGTTTATAGTGCCTGTTCACACAAATTTCTAATCCTTGCATTTCTAATCCTTGAGAATACATTTATTTTTATTTTTTTGTAGCATGGGAAGGGAGCCATGTAGAAAAATAAAGCCACATATTTTGAAACTAGTGTGGAGCGCCCGGATATATAAGCACTGCATATTTTTTAGAAATAAAAATAACATTGTGCCATTTGTGAGATTGGATGTGTCACACCAAAAAATGGGTGGAGTCAACCCAAAGTCATGTTTAGTCCACCACCTTGATGCAAAATGACACCTGGCATCTGAACATTAACAAAAATTGCCACTCCCACCACAGGTGCCATCATGCCAAAATTGGAGATAATGTACTGAAAAGCAGCCAAATCTATTCTATGCTGAAAAACAGGGGAAGTCATGCCAAAGGGACATTGCGGTCTGCCAGCTTGATTAAAAATGGCAGTGAGTGTCCAAATATCAGTGAAGAGCACTGCTCCCACCTCTGGTGTCAAGTTTGGTAATATTTTTCCAAGCGGCATCCGAACATAAAGAGAACAAACTTCCCCTGACATCAAAATAACTTGCCTCCATCCTCGATTATTAAACACACAGTAAGGCCTAATCTTTGCCATTCTGATCCCACCGTCAAGGGCTCTCCTTTTCTTCCATGAGAATGGGGTAATAAATATATGAACATATGTGAAAAGCCCATTGAAATCCTTAAATCAAACAATCCAACAAACTATGATGAAATGAATTCTTTTTTGTCTTGTTCTGCTCATTGAAACAAAAAAACAAAAAACCCCACAACCCTCACCAAGGAAAATGTAACTTAAAATTCTCCTTTCCAACAAAGGGTATCCCTCCTTCTTTCTCTTACACACACTCTCACACCCCAACGTGCCCAAAATATATAGAACGGCTCACATTTGAGCAAACATGAACTGCTTACAATGTGGCTCTTGGGGGGTATATTCTGTCCATCTCTGTCCCTACATACAAATAGACTAAGTACCTGGGAGAAATGCACAGTATGAAAAGTACCCATATGAAGGAGGGTTAAACACACTCAAGACCTACATGCTATCCTGACGTAAGCTCTTCGGCTTTTGGTGGTCCCAGCAGAGCTCCACGCCACACACTGGCACCAGTAGTCTTCTAAGCCAAAGAATTCATCCACTTGCTGTCGAGAAACTTCAATCTGGACTTCTCTTACAAGGAGCCCTGGAAGAAGAGAAAACAAGGAGGAGGGTTAATGATGAGAGCCGGGGGGGGGGGGGGGGATGAGAAGCTAGGACAGTGGACTCTCCGTCCTTGGAGGTTTCAAAGCAGAGCTTGGATGGCCATGGGCCATGGATGCTTTAGCTGAGATTCTTGCATTGCAGAGGGTTGGACTTGATGACCCTTGGGCCCCTTCCAACTCTATGATTCTGTGATATGGGAGGGAGGGAGATAGAAAGAAACGCCTTCACGGAAGTGAGAAATACATACACAGGGCTGAAGCAAGGGTAGAAGGGGAAATGGTGGCCCTACACACCAGAAAGAAGGCATGGTTGACTATAACATCTATGGTTTCCTCACTACCTACGAAAAGAGCTTCAGTTGATTTCATGATAGCACTCGTCAAATATCTGAAGAGCTGTCCTGCAGAAAATGAAGCAGATTCCCCCCCCCCGTTGCTTTCAAGCTCCCCACCTTGCATGAGACTTGACTTGTGCAATTACATATGGTTGGAATTAGGGTTGAATCACCACCACACAAGTCAAACATGCGTAAGGTGAGGGTTTACTGCAATGTAGAAGGCAGCTCCCAGTCTCTCTTTTGGGCTAGGTAGCAGATTTGGCAGGTCTGCCTCATGTGGCACTTCCTTGGGGTTGTAGGGTTGGAAGCAGAAGTAAGGTGTTGGAGGAGAGAGTTGTGTGTGTCATGTGGCTGGCTCTGTGTCCCCTAAGATGGCCTGTTTTTTGTTTTTTTTTAAGTGATATTTATTGAGAATTTAAAATTACAGAGAAAAAAGGAGGAAGAAACAAGAGAAAAAGAAAAAGAAAGAAAAAGGTAGACAAAAATAGCAATTAAACAATACAAATCAATAAAAACCAAAGTCAAAGAGAGAAAACAAAACACACAATACATCAAAAGCAAAAAGCAAAAATAAACAAAAAATTTAAAAACAAATCCAATATTCCCAAATCCTTAACTTTCATTAACTTATTTCATCGACCTCCTCACACCTCCCTTTTTTGTATTCTAGTTATTAATTATCTCAGCAAATTCTTTCCATCTTTCACAATATTCTGTCATTAAATTACCTTAATCTATTTTAACCTTATCTTACCATAAAAAACCCTAAAGCTTAAAACTTAAGTCTTATTTATACCTAATTCTTTTAACCATAACATATTCTTACATAATTCTTTTTAACATTTCTGCTAAAGCCAAATAATTTCATTCCAACATTTTTCTAATACTCATTAATTTTCTGATAATTTTCTAAATAAATTTTTAAAACTTTCTTCCAATCTTCATCCATCGTCTCTTCTTCCTGGTCTCGGGTTTTGTCAGTCCTTTCTATCCCATCCATCTAGTCCATCAACCTGGTGACCTTCTATCCGAGGCTCTTAAGTCTTTTCCATGTCCCTTCCGCAGGTCTTCTTCATGTTTATACCTGTACTTTACTTTGTCTTCTGCTGATCTTATTCTTAATTTCCTTCCTTTCTCTCGGGGAGACTCCAACTTGACAATATCTTTGTCCCTTCTCGACAAGTCAGCCCATTTTCCATAGTCAACACTGAAATCCATGTAATATTTAAAGGCATGTTTCAAAGTCCCTCCAAAGTTAAGGGCCCCCACAACTCCCATCTCCCCCCAGCCCAAAGCCAGACTCGAAAGGTCAAAACATCCCTGCATAGGGGGATCCATCCAGCCCCCCATCTCCAAGCCAAACAGAACTCCATCTCTCCAAATCTGACTTTTTCCAGGTTCATTCGTCAAATCCAACAACTCATGTTCCTGCTGGACCGCAGCTCTCTCCATTTCTGCTACTTGAGGTTCAGCAACAACCTCCTCCTTTATCTGATCTGTTAAAGCACATTCCTGGATTAATTCCTGAGTGGGTTCTATATAGGTACCCACTGCCTGTCCAAAATTTCCAACCGCAACAGTCATCTAATCCATCTTCTCATGTAACTGTTCCAATAAAGCACTTGTCTTGCAAAGAGCAAGCACCAAAGCCTCCTCTAAGCACATTCTTGTTCAAGGTCAAAGTCTGGTCCCACGATCTTTAATCTCTACAGCTGCAAAGCTCCCCAGTTCGACTCTAATAACAGTTTCACAAGCTCCCTCTAGGGGAAACAATTTCTATTTGTATCCGTCTTTTTAAAAGCAGATCTAGCAACAAAGTTCCTTTCCTTTTTCGGATATTTTGTTCCTTTTAAATGCAAAAGGGAACAATGGAATCAATATGTTTCTCTTCTTTTGACTATCTGTCAAAAATGTTTGTCCACAGTCAATGAACTTCCCCAAAACGTCTGTCCTGACACCTCGCACCCAGGTTCAAGACGGTGGAAATTTACCTTTCTTTACTCTCTCTTCTGCAGGTTTAGACAGTCTAAAAAAGATTCCCCCCTCTTCTCCTGCTTCCAAGGGGGGTTCAGTAATTTTAAATGATGAAAATTTAATCCTTTACAAACGACTTTCCAGACTCTAGCTTGCCATGTCTTTGCTTCAATCTATTTACAAAAGCGGAAGGCGGACTTCCTGTTTAGACCTTCCCGCTTCGGTGCCAAATTAAGAAATTTCATAGTCCAATTTTTCGTTCTACTCACGGGCAGTTGTTTAAAATCCAATTGTCCACAGGAAAAAGTCATCGCTCTCTGGCAACAGCAATGCGGCTTCACTCCGTGAAAAGAGCAGTCAATTCGAAGCATTGCGCCATTCACCCCACGTCGCTCCGGATCCCCGAAACCAGGTTTCCCCGCGAGTGGGGGAGGCGCGAAAGGTGCCAGCCGAATCCCACGTCCACAGGCTTCTCCCGCCTGTGGTTTTTAGTGGGTCTCCGCCTCGCCGCAGCGGTCCAGACCCTAATTCTCACGGAGCGGATTCCTCCCGATCAGAGGAAATCCGCCATTGCCAGAGGCGCTAACCCGGAAGTCCAAGATGGCCTGTTGCCCTCTAGTGGAGGATGCTGACCCACAGCGAGTGTTGAAGTAAGATTCAACTGTCAGTATGGTGGAATGTGAGTTAGGGCGCCATCTTGTCTTTTGCCTCAGGCAACAAAATGTCTTGAGCTGGTCCTGCCTCTTCCAAACGACGACCAAAGATTCAGGAGCCGTTTCTCACTTTTTCATCTTTTACCTCCACAAAGTGCTTCTTAAAATTAAGTTTGGAATACCTGCTTTGCTTGAAGATGGCCCAAGGTTTAATCCCCAGAATCTCTGGCTACGGGGCTGGGGAAGAGACTTCAATCTCAAACCCTGGAGACCTGCTGCCAGGCCATGTAGACGAGAGTGAGCTAGATGAACCAAAGGTCTGACTTCAGTATAAAGCAGATCTCAATGTCCACACATAATTTCTTTAACTGGCTAGGAGGCATGTACAGTCCAGGACAAAAGCCCAATATCTTGATGGGCCACCGCCCCCCTTTTAAGTTATCTACAGTTGGTACACAGTTTTCTTGGTCCTACTAGGCCACATAAGGGGGGGGATCTGGTACTTTCATGTTATAGGGAAGATAAACTTCTACCAACCCTAGAGATAAAGTGGGGGAATAATAGTTGGCATGTGTGTCTGTCTGTCTGTCTGTCTGTCTCTGTGTGAAAAGAGGCAGCTGCAAAAAGAAAGAAGTGGAAGGAGGCGAGAATTTTAGACGATTAAGAACTGAGTACCAACAGGCTGAGCAAATAAAATATGTTTTGAAAGAAGAAGCTCCTCAAGTCATAAGGGAGGCTGTTTCTGGTCAAATGAACTTCCCATTGAGGGCAGAACTCTAGAGTCACCCAAGGGTGATAACTCTGATAGAGCCATTATCAACATTCAGCTGTTTTACGAAAGAGCCGCTATTACTACTGGCTAAGATATACCCCATTACTCCTCCTGTTTTAGTGCAACCTTAATCGCTTCACCGTCGCATTAAAAATCACAGCCTCAATTCAGCAAGGCACATAAACATGTGCTTTAATCTTATTGCCTTAATATAGTAAAACCTCGCTGCCAATTGTCTACAAATGAAGAGCAGAGTGGATTCAGCAGCAGTTGAAGCAACTGTTTCTCTTGCCTTTTCCATTATGACAATTGTATTTCATTTGCTTATAAAACACACACACACACACACACACACACACACACACACTAACGGTGGTACTAAAGATATGCAACGTGAACTGAAGATGTTTATGCCCTCAATAAAGATGGCTGCTACTTTAATGAACATGGTAGGTAGAGGCAGATAAAGGATTTGAGCCTGTTATGGCTGACATTTCCAACTGCTTTCTGTGGGTCTGGGAAGCTGCCATCTTATTAATAAGAATAGGTCTCAGAAGCCTCTTTCTTTATACTTTAAGGCATCTGCTCAAATTCCAAACTACCAGGACTGACCCGTTCTATAAATAAATGGTATATTTGCTCCATGACCTTCAAATCACTGCTGTTTTTCAAACCCAAACTTAATTACCTGTAGTGTTCATAAGCTGAAGGGTGACCATGCTTCAATTGTTATATCCACAGACAAAGTATGTTTACCTCAAACCCTTTCTGGTGCTCTTCCCTGGTTTTCTCACCAAAGAATATTGCAAATTGTAGCCTGAATGCATTAGTCTGTTCAGAGATCACTGAACACTCCTCACTGAATTCCCCGGGGAAGAGGGCATGTCTGTTATAGCCTGGTGCTGCTACTGAGAATCTGGAGATCTCAACCCTCTTCACCAAACTACAATTCCCAGAATTCTCTTGAAAGACAAGATTGCTCGTTAAACCCGTTTAAATCTGCAGGATATAGTCACAGTGTTCTCTCATTCTCTCCTAAGACTCAGCAACTATCCGAAGTCCCAGCTTTTGGAAGAAAGTACTTGGGAAACCTGGGTTCAAATTCCCATTTGGTCATGAAGTTCACTGGGTGATGTGGGACCAGTCACTATAGGGTTGTTGTGAGGATAAAATGGGAGTGGGAGAACCATGTATGCAGGGCCGTCTTACCAATAGGTGCTAGGGGTGCGGGGCACCTGGGAGCTGGGCTCTAGGGGGCACCAGGCCAAGAGTCCGGGGCCTGAGAGTTGAGTCCAGGGAAGAGCCCGCCTCTCGGTTGGAGTGCTGTGGCGGGCTTTTCTGCTGTGGGCGGCTCTGCGCTGCAAGTTGGGTGGCGACCGAGCCAGCGAGATGCTGAGGTGGCCAGCTGGCTCCGCCCTCCTGCACGCCTGGGACTGGGCAACTGGAAATTGGCAAATGGGTCAGTTTCAACTGATCACTGACAAGAACACACTCTTGTGTGCTATTTGCACTAATAACGCATGCATTTTATTCATGCTTTGTCCTAGTAGATGCATTTCTATACACATTGGTTGCAAAATTTGGAGAAGTGTGCATTTTGAAGAAGGGTGGCGGCATTTCAGTCCGAGTAATGTTTGGGAAACGGCAAGTTAGGCAGGTTCACCTATAAATGTGAACGGAATTTAAATTCCCCTCCTTCCCTACCTGCAACCCGAGGACAAGACTTACTTTTTTTTTTGACAATTAAGTGCTTCTTGAATTCTGAATGTAAAGTAGAAATGGTATGATTGTGTGTGTGGCTCCCTACGCCAAGTCCTTTGAGAAGGATGGAATGGTAACCAGTTAAAATATTTAAAAAATATTAATTCCTCCAACTTTCTCCTTTGCTATACAGTGCCTGTGGATCACATCCTAACATGTCTCGCTCCTTTTGCTGGTGTGATGGTAGCGCAGGCAGGATGGCAGGAATGTGTGGCAAGTGGCCTCCTGGGACATTAAAGCCTCTTGCCCGCCTGTTGCAAATCCATTTGCTATTCATGCTGGCAACCTCAATCCTAATTAAATAATTTAGCCCTCGAAGGCATTTAATGTGGACTTTTTGCGTGAGTTCAACAGTGCAGCGCGGACTTGTTTAATGGAAGCTTTAATTACAGTTATATATTCATTTAAAATTGTTTTACAAAGAGAGATTGCACTGAGCAAATGGGAGAGGGAGAGAGAGAGAAAAAGAGAGAAAGGGGAAGAAAAGAAATATTTTCTGCCTGTTAATAATATACATTGCAACCATTTCTCGCTAATGAAAAAGAAGATGATGGGAGCCCAATTCATACCATGGCTTTTTCTTAAAACAAACAAACAAACAAACAAACAAACAAACAAACACCCAATACAGTGGTACCTCGGGTTAAGAACTTAATTCGTTCTGGAGGTCTGTTCTTAACCTGAAACTGTTCTTAACCTGAGGTACCACTTTAGTTAATGGGGCCTCCTGCTGCCGCCATGCCGCCGGAGCACGATTTCTGTTCTCATCCTGAAGCAAAGTTCTTAGTCTGTAACCTGAAGCATCTGTAACCTGAAGCATCTGTAACCTGAAGCCTCTGTAACCCGAGGTACCACTGTATAGACAACCTCTTGCAAGATCCCTATCAGCACGACTAAGAAGGTGGGGAGTTTTTACAAGACACTGGCCCAGTTCATACATAATACTACAGTTTGTTCTTGGCGTACCACTCATGATTTTTTTGGGGTGAGACAAACCATAAACCTGGTTTCATGCACAACACTAAGCCAAACCATGGCTTTTTGCTCTGGGTAATATGGCAACAGTAGGACTGAGATGGGGGGAGGGGAGGAAAAAAATTCTCATGCTGGGTACCCCATGCTTGCTCATTCATGCAAAACCACTGGTTGTTGGTGGGTTGGGACCCACTACCGTGGCCTGATCTAAGGTGGGTCACAACAGCAGCATCACCACCATGCAAACATATGGCAAAGGAAAATCAACAAATGAGTCTCTCAAATGCATTTTTGGGCCCTGGCTCTGAAAGGATTGGGACTACTATGCTATGACATAGTTTGGCTTGGTGTTGCATGTGAACCAGGCCATTCTCTTGTGGAGAAATTGCATGGATTCATTGGGGAATCTTGCAAATGCACCAGCTCAAATTGACTATTAGAGTTTTGTTTCTGTGGAATGTAGGGAACTTATCAAATATTAAGCACACGGAAACACGTCTCCATGTGTGTGCATGGACTCTTCTCCTGCGATCATTCTTCGTGCATGTGAGTGCATTATACATGCTTATGGTGACCTTTTTTGTCTTTCACACTGCAGGTCTCTAGAACGGTTTCCACAGTTAACAGGGGGGTAGGGTAGGAGTCCTTGCTTGCAGAGAACCAAATCTTTTAAACCTCTGGTCCCACTACCCACTGCTATCCCAGAACCTCTTCCCCCCATGTTGGCCACTGCTGCTAATATACCTGCCACCACTGCTCTGCTTTTTTAAAATTTCAGCGTGGATGTACGTACATGCATTTGCAAGGGGCCACTTCAATACACAAAGAGGGCAGAACTCTAACAATTAAAGTACAGCACGCATAGAAGACCATTTTGTTTGATGCTTGCACAAACTTAGAAATAAAAGTGATGGCCGCTGATGTGTCAATGAAGGAGGATGCCCAATACTGAGTCTGAATGTTGCTACATCTAGCTCAGTGATGTCCACATGGACCGGCAGGATTCTTTCCCAGCCCTGTTTGGCGACGCCGGAGCCTGAACCTGGGACTGTTTGCCTGCAAGGTACGGGCTCCGCTGCTGAGCTACAGCACCTCCCAAACAAAAGGGTTGGGGAGCAGGAGTGAGGAAAAACAAGAAGGCACCACAAGGATGAAGGATCATGTAATGGAATTAGCAACACCTCTCTGAAATTACCAAGATGGCCACACCTGTTTAATCAAGCCTGTCCCCTGGCAAGGATGCACACTCAGCAGTATAAGACATTTACCAATAAGTGCAACCAGCCACCCTCTCAGTCTCCTCTGCAAGTTGGCTGTTGGTACTTGTTTGCCATTTCCAAAATGGATCTTATCTAGGGCAACAGGGCAGGTTATATTTGCATCTTCAGCATAGCACCCAAGTTCCATTGCTGGTAAGTAATGGGGGTGGGGGGAAGCAGCTAAATGTGAAGCTGACTGTGTAGGTAGGTGATATGTCAAAAGCCGTCCTGCATTTCTAAGGGTGCAGGGATTGCTCATTGCTCACAGAAACTATCCTTTGGCCAGAAAACATAGGCTGCGAAATCAGCCCTCAGAGATGATTTCATGAGATTTAAATTATGGTGGTGCAGGTCACACACTTTTCTGAACTGGTCATAAGTTGACTCTGTTTCTGACGTGTGTAAATTCAGTGCTTGGCCACAACGAACTGATCAGGCCTAGGTTGTCAAAGTGTCATCAGTACCCACACTAAGCACCTCAGAAGATTTACCATGTGCTATTACACTGCTGAAGCAATTAGCATACTAAGGAGCTTTTCTTACATTCTAAAGGAGCAGAAAATGCCCTCAGGTGGAAACCATACAATGAGCGACCTTGTAATGAGTTCTTGGAGTGAAACTGACAAGAGTAGTTTTAATGGGCAGAAGTTATAATGCTATTTATAAGTAGTTGGCACTGTATTAAAATCCATCCCAGATTATGCCACCCATTTAGCTACCTCTGTTGTTTAGAATATTTCCTCACTTAACAAAATGACCCAAACCCTAAAAACCTCATCTGGACCATTTTGTTTACAGGTCTGGCCCTTCTACTAGTGACTCCCTTTTCACAATGGATCTCGAAGACTCTTCATCCATGACTGAGGAAAATCTAGAGAAGTGCTCTAAGCAGAACATGACTTAGGATCAAGCTGGGCTGAATATTCCCCTCTTTTGTGGAACCACTTGTCCACAATAAGGGGGGGGGGGGCATATTAAGCAACTTTAAGACGGGGTTGGGGAGAGAGAGGCAGGTGAATGTTAAGATATTTTCAGACCTGTTTTAAACATGAGATGGCTGAGGGGTTATCAGCTGAAGTGGTGACAAGTGTTTTTTGTTACAAGAGAAATGGCGGAGATTTTTGAAAGCTAAGATTAAATATTACTTAACATTTGCTCCATCGCCTGAAGTCAGAGAAAAATAGTACTTCAGCCCTGGATCGGTATGGAACAAGTACTTAAACTGAGGCCTACCAGAATCTTTCACATCTGCCTAACCATGTCTAGTTTGCCCGTGTGTGTGGAGAGAGAGAGAGAGAGAGAGAGAGAGAGAGAGAGAGAGAGAGAGAAATAAAGAAAGAGAGAGAAAGAAAGAGATCTCTCTCTCTAGATTTTAGTATGCTAGAATTGATCAGAAAAGTTGGTATGAAGATATAGCCAATACAGGATCCCTTACTGTATTTCAAAAAGTATAAGAACATAAGACTAGCAATCCTGGATCAGATCAAAGGCCCACCTCGTCACATCATGTTTCTGGCAGTGGAAAGTCAGGTCCCTCTGGGAAGCCCACAAGCAGGTTACAGGGACAGTCAGTGCTAGTTTGGGGGTAAGCCAATTCCATGCACATGTAGCCCATTTCCAGGGTTGTGCTAGGACTCCATGACTTAAATGATGAAGCTTGGTACTGGGACATCGCCTGATGAGCTTGTTTCAAACAAGACTAAGACTCAATTTCTCCTGGCACTGATCAGGTGTGGGCACAATACCCTTGAACTGAATTTGAACCAGTGCGAGTTATCTGAGGATCTGTCTGTCACAAAGCCAAGGAGACCCGGTTCTATGAAGTTCAATCGCAGCAAGGCTTCTAACGTCCTGAGGCAACAATCTATAAATCATTCACTTTGGTGGGCTAGCCCCATTCAAGTTCACAACAGAAGGCTGCTGGAGGATGGCTGTAAAATCCTTGAAAATCCTCAGCAGCATCTCAGCATAAAACTGAACTTTCAGTCTGGATTCTTGTGGGGAACCTACTGCTAACCTCTTGCCACAGTAAAAATTGACTACGCTTCCCTACTGCTTGCTTTCTTGTTCTTAGCAAGTTTCTGATCCATGACAGAATTTTACCAACCCTCACTTTTAAGATTATGTGATTTTCTTAAGAACCTCTTGTGAAACACTTTACTGGAAAATCTAATGAAAATATGCCTAAAGAGTTGTTATTAAATACTAGCATGAATTTGCACGTTAAGAGTGGGACTTTGTTTCTTCCACCACAGACATGTTGATACAATTCGCCCTAATAGGATGTTGAAATTAATTACACCATGATTCAGTGTTATCAAGGGCTTATCTAAACAATCGGGTGTAGTACATTACTACTACTCTGGCTTGCAGACATTTTACCTCCAGGAAAACCTTTCTATATTAGTCTGCTTTCAGAGAACCATGTGAACTGCAGATGATTCTGGGGGTTCCTTTTAGAGAGAGAGAGCTGGCCAGGCCAATTCATGAGCTGAGTGCGTCCCCTAGAACAGTATCTGTCAATCTTTTCAGACCTGGGACCCTCCTTTAACCCCAAAAAACAATTGCAGATCCATCTGTGTCTATGTCTACCTCTATGTCTCACGCCATATATTTCTATGGTGGTAGAGTTGCTCTGTGGTTTAACCCACAACGCCACCCGCCACAGAGCCTAGGGCTTGCCGATTAGAAGGTCGGCGGTTCAAATCCCCAAGATGGGGTGAGCTCTTGTTGCTCGGTCCCAGCTCCTGCCAACCTAGCAGTTCGAAAGCATGTCAAGTGCAAGTAGATAAATAGGTACTGCTGTGGTGGGAAGGTAAACAGAGTTTCTGTGTGCTGCTCTGGTTCGCCAGAAGCGGCTTAATCATGCTGGCCACATGATCCAGAAGCTGTACGCCGGCTCCCTGGGCCAATAAAGCGAGATGAGTGTGGCATCCCTAGAGTCTTCCGCGACTAGACCTAATGGTCAGGGGTCCCTTTACCTTTACCTTTAGAGTTGCTCTGCTTTTGTGCTGTTCTACTTTAGATAAGGCTATGACCCAAAGGCAGGTCTTGACCCACCAGCTGAAGACCACTACCCTGAAACACACCCAACATTATCAGGTGCTGCTCATTTCAGGGGGCAACACTGGTGCACAAGATGATTGTCAGAAAGGCTTGGCCACCGTGTCTGGTCTCCTCACTGAGGAACCACTGCTAAGCTTTCATAGAGACAGGAGTTTGGAGAGAGAGAGAGAAATCACTTGCTTTGGCCCAGTGCTCTTCCTCTGACCAAGCGTCCCAGAACTGCTCTGAATGAGAGACAGGCTAGGAGAACTTTTGTCAGTTTTAATTCTCAGCTATCAAAAGAAGGCAAGTCAACGTATTTTTAAAAAAATATATTATATAACATATGGGGACGTGCTCTGCGGCATATGCCTCAATGGAGAAACAAAAATCTAAGATATAAAATCTCATGCTTGATGGGTAGAAAAGAAGAGTAGAGCTGACACATAGAGCCGGCCCAGGATATTTTGGTGTCTGAGGTGAAGGTATCTTTCTTCAGTACTGGCAATGGAACAGTCCTCTCCTCTGCACCTGAAGGCAGCAGGCTAACCTAGGGGGCTAATTTAGGCTGGCTTATGGTGTAGGCAGGCCCTGTGGCAAATACAGTTCTGTCCTCTAACTTCCGCACTGCCACTCCCTGATCTCCAAAATGTGCTGTCTGAGGCAGCTGCCTAACTCTACCTAGTAGTAGGTCTGGTCCCGGGGGGGCCTGAGAGATGGTTCGATTCTCTAAGCCTTCTCACCTGTGATTTCGTCCAAGCTCTCTGTGATGATGTGATCGTTCTGGTTCACCCACTCGCCATTGCACTTGAAGTAAATCTGGGTGGCAGGGTTGGCTCTGCAGATCAGTTCCACTGGCTTGTTCTTCACAATGTAGGAATCTTGTGGCTCCAGTAGGAAATGGGGAAGGGACTCTGCAGGGGCTGATGGGAAGGAATCTGGAAGCACCTCTCCATACTCACTCCCTGCAATGAAAGAGGAGAAATGTGAGAAATTTAGCTGCCCGTGCTTCAAGCAGCAATGCAGACCTCATAACCCGACATCAGTTCTTGGCTTTGAAAGAACGGTGTCTGATGGACAACAACCTGAATTTCATAACTTTTTGACTCCTTGTCAGTTGCAGCTTCCTTTATTCTTACCCCCATAGTCATTGGCCCAATTCAGATATATACCCTGTGGTTTACAAGCAAGGACTGTAGTAACTACTGTTTCCTCGTTTGGGATTCTTGCATTAAGGCACTCAAGGGAAAAGAAAGAGAGGATAGAGAGTGCAAACACAACTATTGTTCTCAGTGCAATGCTGCATGGTTTACTGGGTCAAGAATATCATAGCTGAACCAGGTCATTGTCACTTCCTTTCTCTTGGGACACCAATCCTTAACAGAGATGCAAGCAAGGAAGCATACTTCTGAGTGGGACAATTTCTACAGAACCAGCAAAGCGTACTATTTGAAGACCCATTTACATATGCTTGCTCATAACTAAATCCCATGGACTTCAATATAGGTTACTCACGGGCAAGTCATGAAAGCTACTATAACACTGTGGGAAAGAGATAGAATCTGGAAGTCTCTGGTTCTGCCATGGACCATATAGATGGCTTCAGACAAGACACTATTGCTCAGCCACCTTCCTCCTCCAATCAACAGTATGGGGATACCACCCTGCAGGATTAATGAGATATAAAGTATTTGGATGTCCTAAAGCACAGGTGGACAATCCAGAGCTATGGGGGGTCAACTTTATTTTAGGTAGCCCCCGATGCCCTTCTGAATCTTCCCTGGTAACTGGTTAAAGAACAGAAAACATAAAGTAGGGGTAAATGGACAGTTCTCACAAAGGACATGGGTTCCTACAAAGATCAGTGTTGGGACCCATATCCCATAAACATATATATATGACATTGGGGTTTTTTTAAACTTCTTCATAAATGATGTAGAGTTATGAGTGAGCAATGATAGGACAAAGTTTGCTGATGACACCAAACTGTTGAGGGTGGTAAGAACAAAAACAGGTTGTGAAGTGCTCCAAAACGATCTTTCAAAACTGAGTAAACGTGCATTAAAATGGCAACTACAATTCAGTAGAAGCACAGTGCGCACTAGGGCAAAATTAAAATAAAACCCCAATGTCATATATATATGTTTATGGGATATGAACTTGTGGTGCCTGACCAGGAAAGGAAGCAGATCGATAGCTTGCTTGAAATGTTGACCCATCGCTGGCATGCGGCCCGTGTCAGATTACCCCTGAGAGAATGAGATCTTCAACAAAAGAAAAAGTTGCCTGCCCCTTTCCTAAAGCATCATACAGATGCTAAACATATTACTGCCAAGTGGAGGTAGGATTGCATCCTTCATGTGTTACAGCCACATGGCAGGGATCTCGACTGCACTCCAGTCACTTAGCAATACAGTGAGAGTTGCATGATAAAACTGGAGCCAGACTGGCAGGCCCTGGGAGACACAGGGCACCCAGGTCTGGGTGCTTCGCTCCTGGCTTTGAGCCCTGAGGAGATATATGTACTCAGACTCTTGGGAAAGGGCAGCTGCATACACAGAAGAGAGTATGTAGGGGGAGATACTCCAGGGGATATTCCTCTGAGATGGGCAGCCCTGAAGGATGAAGAGTGGGGAAAAGCCTCTTAAGTATAGAATATAGGACAGAATATAAGTAATAAGCATTTCATATTCAGAGAACATTCTCCACTAGGCTGTAGCAATTTTGAAAGGGATTACAACACAGATCGACCCTGCCTGCCAACTGCACCATATTTCTCTCTCTCTCTCTCTCTCTCTCTCTCTCACACACACACACACACACACACACACACACGCTAGGCACTGTGTGCTGCTATTAAACCCTCTGAGTACTGGCAGAGCTAAGGCAAGCATGGTGTTCCTATGATGTTGCATGGTTCAAGCATGCTTTGCGTCCAGCCTGCTTGGCACTGCCAAGGGTCTTCCTGGGCACTGCAGGATAAAGACCAAAAGTAAACAAACAGTTGCAATGAAGCAAAAATCTAGGATTGAAAGATACCAGGCAAATCTAGGCAGTCTTGGGGATGAGCTTCCAAGTTACACAGAAGAAATGAGGTCTTGGAGAATATATTGCCTTCAGCTGCTGGGTCATGCCACACAATTGAGATGCACAATCATTCACATACACACCTTTTTAAAAGGGGGGGGGGGTTATTTCTTAAATAAAGAAAGAATTAAGTAAAGAAGAGAAAGTCAGAAAGGCAAGAATGGAAGAAAGAGAGCAGGAGAAAAGGAGAACGAAGATGGGCGTATATTTTAATAGCTGAAAAGTGGATCCCATGGTACAGATTGAACTTGTGAGATTGGACTAAAGGGAAATGCATTGGTAGTAGAGTTGCCATATTTTGAAGAGCAAAAAAGAGGACACATGTGCCAACTTCTGCTTTTAACTATGGATCGCTATGACGACTCTCGTTTTACATACCCATGGAAAAGAGGACATATGGCAACCCTACAACCCAAATTAAGTACCAGCCAATCTTCAATCTTGAGATTGCCCACAAATCACCAGGGCCTGCCATTTTGAGTCCTTTAGAAAACAAACCCCGAAGGGAAATAATGATTAGGCCCAAGGAAGCCAGATGCCAGAGATGTATCCTGAGGGCGGGGGGGGGGGGAAATCAGCCTGTGAAAATACACACACACAAACATGCACACACACAAGGCTGGCCATTTAAAATCCATTTAGGAAAATTGACTTTCCATTTCCATTTTAACACAGCACTAGGGAAAGCAGTAGGACATTTGTCATAATCCATTAACTGCTCTTTTGGAAACAACGAATTAAACTCCAGGCTAATCTCTCTTTCTCTCTCATGCTCCCTGGTTTCTTTGCTGCTGCTGCTGCTGCTGCTGCTGCTGCCAGGCATCCCCTTCCTAATTTCATTTGCAGGTCTGTAATTTTCTCAGCACCCAACCAATTGCACAGGGATGCAGAGTGTAATTAGGGCACACAATGTCCTCCTGGCGAGCCCTTGTGAGCCTTTGCACAGCTGCAGCCCAAAGCAGTTCGCTGGGTACCCAGGAGCGTCCCAGAGCGGAACGGAGGAGGCAGGAAGTTGCAGGGCAGGCAAGATGATGGTTTTGTGATGAATGGGCCTTTCTGGAGCTAAAATTGAAAAAGGCTCAAGTCCAAGATGATCATTTGGAATAAAATGCCCTGCAGTGTAGGTCCCATAGCTTAAAGACAGCAGAGTGGTGATTACAGATTGTTCTCTCTGACCGCCTGTTGTTTGAGCTTTGAATAAAAACCATTCACACACACAAGCACAAACAACGACAACCCCCAAAACAGAAGAGAATGCCCTTAGCAGAGAAAATAGCTAGCATTCAAGTTTGACAAAAGCCAGGATCATCAGAATTCTCTGGTCCAATGAGAATAAGCTAAGTTGTGAAGGTTTTGTTATAAATAAGGTCCCCCCCCCCAAAAAAAAAAAAAAAATTGCTTGTGAATATTCTGGGCACAATTTGGGCTCAAAGCAGCCTGTACTGCCATATCTCAAATATTTCCCAAAATATCATTAGCCAGGACCAAAATTAAGCACCATGCTTTTAAAACAGATGGGGCAACTTGAATGATTTTTCTAAATCAAAACCATTTTTTGAATCAACTGTCTTATGTTTTTGAACCCAGCAAACAGGCAGCTAAGAAATAATGCACGTGGTTGATCAACAGAACAACCTTCTAGAACACCTCAGATGGTTTTTTGCAGATGATGCTGCAACCACAACTATCTAATAGCTGTATTTGGCAATTGGGCCTCAGACAATAAAATGGAATCAGATGGTGACGCAAATCCCAGGGTCTGGTCTGAAGGCATGGGAGTCTACCACCTTGCTGAAGCTAAGCAGGTCCAGGTCTGGTTAGGCCCTGGATGGGAGCCACATGTGCACCACCTTGGGGACCATGGTGGATGAAAGGCAGGATATAACTGTGATAAAATACACTAATAAATAAATGTCCTCTGGCCCAGGGGAAAAGAGGAAAAAGTGGTTGTGGTCATCAAAGCAAGGGAACTCCATAAGTGACTCTTGGCATATGTGGTTCCAGACATGCCACAGGCACCTATCAGGAAGTGGTGGTTGTGGGAAAAAGTCTCAGGGCCAACCCCAGAGGTTGGTAACATACCTAAGCCTATGCGCCATCTCCCTGACTGCACCACGGAAACACAGATAAGGCCCATAAATATTGATTGCTCTCCACTCTGCCTCTCCTTCATCTGCCTGAGGAAAAAGGCATTTATGCTCTATGCCTGAGCTGCAGGCTGTTTTTATGACTTTGTTTTACAGCTATAATGCCACGATCATTTATAAAGCAGGTTTGTATATAAAGAATGTAAACATTAGAAATCCATTAGTCTCTTAAAGTGCGTCTGGCAAAGTTCTTCTCCCCCAAGTCACTCCTCTCCCTCCGCCCCTTTGGTAATCTCCACGTCCTCTCTCAGGCTGGGCTGAGGGGAATTTCAAAAGATTACAAGTACTTAAAGATATATTATCCCTGGCCAGGGTTGTAACACAGGCCTGAAGCTACCAATTAAGTTTTCTCGTTGCTGTTTGCTTGTGCTGATGTGTTTCTGTTGCTGGAGTTTTTATGTTGTTGCTGGCATGTGTGTGTGTGTGTGTGCGTGCACATAGCATCCGATTTAAACCCCAGGATAGAGGACTAACCTCACAGCACTTTGCAAAGGAAAAATGCCCGCACCTCTGCCATGGAAGAGACATCTGGAAGGAGAGCACAATTCATCTTCCAGCTCCTGACATTCCTTCATTGTCAGCCTCTAACTCAGGGCACCTGAGCTCATGCTGAAAGATGCCCCTCAGCTAAAGGGATGTCCCTTATTCCTGAACATGACAGCTCCATCGGACATAATGGATGCCCCGTATTTCAGAAGCGCCTTGCTCAATACGTGGCACTTCGCAGAGCAAACTCTTTGCTGCTTTTCTCAGTGTTAGCTGCTGTATTGGTCCCAGAGAACAAGGCTCACAGAGCCTGGAATGTCAGGATGTGTCAGGATGGTGCTGGGGGCTGCTATCGAAAACAGCAGCAACACCTCCCCACCCCATGTTAACATCTGGGTTACTCAATGCATGTTGCAACATCGTTGTGCTGTAAATTTCCCTGAGTCTGTATCAGGCAATCAATGAAGCGCAGACAACGCTTGCAACATTGCAATGTCATGACCCTAGATGTTATGGGGCTGAGGAGAATGAACCGCAGGGCTGCTGGTTAGGACAGCACCCCCCACAACTTCTGTAATCTCTAGTTCTTGCCTGAGGTGGCACATTTTACTTAAAGCGTTCAAAATGTTTGCATGAAACATTGGAGTTACAATGAATTCACACTTTGTGCCCTCCAGATATTGTGGAACTAAGAATCCCCAGCAAGCAGGACCAGTGGGCAGGGATGACGGAAGTGATAGCCTGGGTAAGGTTGACTTAGATGCTCAGATTGTGGGAGGGGAAGAGGGAAAGATTGATACTGCACTGCGAGACAGATGAAGTTTGAAAGAGAAGAATCCTACATTTACTACTATTTATAAAACATATAAGGTTGAACTTTTATTACAACAGGGTGCTACAGAACTGTAAGAACATAGAGCAAGTCAGACACTCCTCACCTTTGCACTAACTAATGTTTAAAATGCAAGGTCTGGAACCATAAAAAGGAGTGCATTTAATTAGTCTGGGTTTCTTGCAGCTTCATAGCACCTCACTATTTTGGGACACTTGATCTGCCAATGCTATCATGAATGTCCACAGGACAACACCCCAGGTTAGTATGCAGTACTCAAAAGCCTGCTTTCCCCCAGCAAAATAGTTTAACACTACTGGGTAACTGCCCACACTCTCTGTTTTATAGGTATAATAATGATAGGCTTAATCTGCTTTGGCACTGACAAGGTAATTTTTTAAAATGTATACAAACTCAACTACTCTAGATTTCTGGATGTCTGAATCTTTTTTTATTAGGGAGCAATCACTTCTCCACTAGGTAGAGCAGCATGAAAGGCTTAAAAATTAACCAAGAAGTTCCTTCTATAGACAATGGACGTTTCACTCTAGGCTTCTCTTTGGCTAATTGGCTTTTCTAAATGTCAGTAATTACTATGAATTCTTTCATTGGCTAACACACTGAAAGGCAGGAGCAAGCTGGTTTCTCACAAACAAATGAGCGGAAGAGTGCCTCCATATTTTGCCACATATATTGGGTTCTACAAGGGCTAAATGCTTCCGAAAGAAAGAAAGAAAGAGAAAGAAAGAAAGAAAACTGGTAATCTAGAGACTATAGTTTATGGTATTTGTGTGGGCTGTTCCTTCTTGCACCTATTCCTTGACACTCATGAATACTCTCCTGAGACCTGTGGAAGAGAGGAGGTCCATTTGCAAACAAGAGTTTATTCACATAGCTATCAGGAAAAAATGTAGAATTTTCCTTAAATAATTTTATCTCCAAGTCCTGACTCGCCTTCAAAATGCGACAGCTTCCTGCATGTTGATGCTACCCCACAAAAGGACTAAAACCAGCACACATTGCCATGAAATATGGGTGCAGAAAGTCACTTGAAATAGCCTGCTCACTTGTTTCGCCTAGCAGGAAAAGAAAAAAGAAGTAGGTGACAGACTGCTCCACTTTTGCACAAGGCAATAAGAACAGCCTCCTGCGGGGGTATGTCAAACGCTCACTATTAATCCAAAGGAAATCAAGGCCATTTTCTTTAGCCAACTAGACACTTGCTGCTTCTTTGCTGATTATAATTAAGGCTATCTGGTCATCAGAAGTTGGGGTTCTGTGCTCTCTCTCTTTTTCGAATGGAGAAAATCACAGATGAGTCAGAACTTAATTTGGAGAAAATTGTGGGCTTGTGGGTTCATTCCCAATTATGGTTTTCCTTCCCCCTTGGTGATCTGGATCCTTCTCTTAACATTTCTATCTGTTCAAAACTCCCTTTGGACCACAGGAAGAGAGAGCAAGCTACTAAATAGGGATTGATGAGAATCTAGAATGGTTCCCCGGAAAGCATGGCATGGACTCTTGAGATAAGGCACCATTTCTGCTCTGGAATGAGCACCAGTCTTCTAATGTGAGAACATAAAAGAGGATCAGACTCACTTATGGAGGACAAGGCTATCAATGTCTACTGAACATGGCATTTAGGTTCCACTCCACTGTTGGAAAGCACATGCCTATGTTACACTAGTTGCTGGAACTCACAAGTGGGGAGAGCGACGTTGCACTGAGGCAGTGCTTTGGGGCTTCCTATAGGTATCTGTGAGAACAGGAGGCTGTACCAAATGGGTCTTTGGGCTGGCTCAGGAGGGCTCTTCGCATGTGCCAATGCTATTAGCCCTTCATGCCCTTGCTCAGTTCATAGTAAAGCTATTAAAAATCACTGCCAAACAGGGCAGTCAGCTCCCCAGGCTTTTTCGTTTAAAAACATGCCCCTGTTAAAACAAAATAATAATTGGCTGCTGCTCAGGACCTTAAGCTGACCAAAGGTTATCGAGGAGGCAGCAATGGTTGCCTTTTTTCTTCAAAAAACCAAAACAAACACCTAAAACACTAAATACTGCCTGGTCCAATAATGCTGTGTAAAACAGATGAAGCACTAGATGGATAATAGAAGTGACAACGGGGGCGAGGGGAAAAAATTGCCTCTGCCTTGCAGGTTGTGCAAGCTGGTGTCCAAGTGAATCACGGGCGGGGGGAGAGAAAGAGATGTTGGGCTGGAGAACGAAGGATGTTTTTTGGGGAGGGGAGGTGGGGGGAAGTAACACGCAGAGCACATTTATCATAAGTAATCAAAACAGCCTTTCAGACCCCTCGTTCCCAACCCTTGCTCATTCCAGCCAGCCTGACCACCCACCGCATGGGAAACCTCTTGCATTTTCACCACTCAGCTGATGCTCTCAGTGGGGGGAAAACCCCATTTATTATTTTGGAGTTTTTTGGGGGGGAGGGTTGCAATGCACACAAAACAGCCTCTTTCTCTTTCACACAAGTTGCATTGTAGGCGAAGGGATTGATGGTCTTGGCTTTTCTTCATGGGGGTGGGGGGAGGAAAAGCAAGAAGCAATCTCTGTTAAGGGGGCCTTGCATGAAGGAAAAAATAAAACAAAATCCGGCATCAAACGAAAGCTGATGGTGTTTTTTTTTGGGGGGGGGAGCAGTTGTCACAGTGGGCAACCCCTTATGAAGAGATGGAATCCGTCTCTCCCACCAACAGCAGATAGTTTATGGGTCCCATTCAACAACCTGTTATTTTCAGCTGGTTTAGCGGGGAACATACCATTGGCCCATGCCTTTTAAAATACATTGGAAGTAGCACGAAGGAGAAGAGAGATTGTCAGAAGGAGTGGGGGAAAGGATGGCAAAACGAAAACAAAACAAAAAGCAGAGCAGGTGCAGGGCACCCAGACCACACCTGCACAGCTTGCAACCTAACAAGTCAAACATTAGTCACGTTTGCCCATGGCCCTACAAAGCCCTTGCCTGCTACCTGCTGGGAACTACAAAAGCAGGGATGTGGTCAAGTTCCTAGTCCGGCACAAGGCATAGCTGGTGGGTTGTGAGTTGGGTAGGCCTGGTCTGAAAATACTGCACAGAGCAGAACCTGCAGTGCAGTGTTGGGGAAGCGCAGAAATTTCTCATGAGAAAAAGCTTTAAGGAATGCAGCAACAGTGAAAATATATTGGGGGGGGGGGAGATGTAGTCTGCAATATAATCAATTGCAATTTCAACCTGAATTCATCCAAAGGATCGTCCTTTTAATCTTTCCATGAATCTGGCCCCCACCAAGTTTTCTTTGTCCCTCGACCAGTGTGTGCACAGACACACATACATATACGCACTGAGATATGCTTTCACACAAACACACAGAGGGCTAGACCTCTGTTCTCTTTGTGCTCTATTCTATGGCAATTGAGGTTGCAAAGAACATGCTTGGAGAATGAGAGAGATTCTGATACACACACACACACACACACACACACACACACACGCCAATCACTCCCTGTGCTTTTTCAGACGTACACCATAAAACTATTTGAGGTGACACACACTATCAAGTATTGTAGGCCACAGAGGGACGCGCTCATTCAGAGCGCTTCTGTCCTGATCTGAAGAAGTCACCGCAACATTCTGTAATTTCAGTCAGATAACCAAGAAAGTAATGTCTGCCTTGTCATCATTCAGCCCTTGGAACTAACTCTCTCTCTCTCTCTCTCTCTCTCTCTCTCTCTCTCTCTCTCTCTCTCTCTCTGTCTCCCCACACCCTCAAAATGGTGTAACTGCATGAACACAAAAATATGTACCGAATCAAAGACATCAAGAATGAAGGGCAAAGTCCTGCAAGGACACAAGCCTGTGGCAGTCAGGGAATCTGATTGTGGGTCACCTCATGACAGTGCAGTTCTGGGAGAATAAAAACACATCCTCACCTCTGTCAGGGCAATCCTGTGTTCTCAGGCCCAACTTTATGTTTGTTTATTTACTTGATAAGTCACTTTGCCTCCAAACATTTTATTTTTTTCCTGTTTCATAAAATTTATAGACTACTTGATTGTAAAAATTTTTCCTCAAAGCAGTTTACAACGCCCCCCAATAAAATCGGGGGGGGGGGGGATCACAGCCATACTTTGAAACATGCAAAAGCTAAAATACTAAAGCAGATTAAAATTACCTTAACTTTCTAAGCATCTGGGGACAGTTGGTACAGCATGAGGCTCTTGTTCTTTGGGTCTTGGGTTTGAGTCCCATGTTGGGCAAAAGATTCCTGCATTGCAGGGGGTTGGTCTAGACCAGGCATCCCCAACCTTTGGCCCTCCAGATGTTTTGGACTACAATTCCCATCATCCCTGACCACTGGTCTGTTAGCTAGGGATCATGGGAGTTGTAGGCCAAAACATCTGGAGGGCCAAAGGTTGGGGATGCCTGGTCTAGATCAGTGTTTTCCAAACTTGGGTCTCCAGCTGTGTTTGGACTAGAACTCCCATCATCCCTAGCTAACAGGACCCAGAGGTCAGGGACGATGGGAAGCGTAGTCCAAAAAACCCAGTGTGGGAAACACTGGTCTAGATGGACCTTGGGATATCTTCCAACTCTACAATTCTAAGTTTCTATAGGAAGGCTTGTCTAAACAATAATGTTTTTAGCAGGCACCAAAAAGAGTACTGTGAAGGTGGCCTGCTTGATCTCAATAGGCAGGGGGTTCCAAAGTGTAGGTGCTACCACACAATGAGACACAGAGCAGGTAGTCTGTGTCACCTGTAGAAGTGCCAGTTCCACCCACGTGCATAGTGGACGCATGTGGGTTAAAGCAATCTCATAGGTAAACTGCTTCCAAGTTGTTGAGGGCTTTATATGCTAATAATAAGGCCTTTAATTTGACCCAGTAGCCAGATGGCAACCAGTGTAGTTCTCTGAGCACAGGTGCTACACTCCTGTCAGCAATTGTACTGCAGCATTCTTGTGTTCCTATGCGACCCTTGGACCTCTTTCCCTCCACTACAGTGGTACCTCAGGTTATGTACTTAATTCGTTCGGGAGGTCCATTCTTAAACTGAAACTGTTCTTAACCTGAAGCACCACTTTAGCTAATGGGGCCTCCTGCTGCTGCCGCGCCACCGGAGCACGATTTCTGTTCTCATCCTGAAGCAAAGTTCTTAACCCGAGGTACTATTTCTGGATTAGCGGAGTCTGTAACCTGAAGTGTCTGTAACCTGAGGTACCACTGTACTCACTTGCCCTGCTTCAAACTCGTAGTGTTTCTGCCTGCCTGGAATGTGTCTTTGAATTCTGACAATGCCTCCTGCTTGCCTGGATGAAAGTTAGAGAGAAGAGTGCATGAGTCTTTATAGTCACCTTTATAGAGACTAAAGGTGACATTTATATTTGTTGCCTACCCCTTTTAGCCTCTAGCCCCACCCAGCCCTCAGAAAGTTGCCCCTGGGTAGCTCTGCTGGCAGTGCTCATCCATTCGCCGGAGAGATAAATGGACTTCCCTAGCAAGACAACAACTTATAGGGTTAGCTAATGAACGCTAAATGCCGAATAGCGGTCTAAGCAGAAACGAAAGCGCCGTGTTTGAACAACCTCCGACTCGAAGCAAATGCAGAGTTTAGAAGGAAAGACAAGTGGCACCAGGTTCCTACCCTATTTGAACTCGGTGGGATTTTCCTACTTAAATACCGAGTGCAAAAACACAGCAGATCTATTTCTCAGCAACTGTCAGAAAAAAGACCCCTACACCACAGCCATGGGCCCCCTCTCCTCATTGTGCCGAAATAAAGCAACACCATGTGCTAGGGTTAATAACTTGAGTTTCCAAGATAATAAACTGTTCCGCTGAGTCAAAAGAAATTGTTCCCTCTCCTTGTCTTCCTTCAGGACTAGAACAATGACTGCCTAACATGACTAGGGCTTAATAATGTATGGGACTTAATAATGCACGACTCGGCAGACACCCTGCGATCGCGCTATTGAGCTCGTTTTCAGGCATCACCAGAAAGTGGATTCATGTGGCTTCCTATCTCCCAACTTTGAAAAGCCGCGGAAAAAGGGAGAAGTCTTTTTTTTTTATTAACCTTTGCTGAATTTTTGGCGTCATTTCTTTGCAGATAAATAACGGGGTTAGGAGGGGAGAGGTGATAAAATAAGAATAAAAAAGAATAGAAAGTTATATTCTTCTTCCCCAACTCACCAAATCTTTCCACACTGGCTCGCTCTCATCACACGCACAGCTATTGAGCGAAAGCTAAAGGATGACAAAGGCCCTCTGTAGCTGTGAAGTGCTGATTGTTTTGCCCTACACTGTGTTTTTGCATGGCTAGCATCCATGGGTCAGGGCCTCCGTCCCCCTTTCGCCTGGCCCTATTCAGCACACGGGACAATTCCCTCAGCAAGGGGTGTCATAGAAAAGAAAAGAGAGATAGAGAAAGCGGGGCATCTCCTCCAGGGCTGCTCTGAGGGGTGGAGAAAGGAAATGAAAGAGAGAGAGAGGGCAACAGATGAGAAGCAGGGAGCCAGGAGTGAGGGAAGGAGAAAGTAGCTCAATACATGACACGTATCAAAAGACAACACAGCTCAGAGCTCCCTTCTACTTCTGGTGATTTGGGAGCTTTCTCTGTGATGACAAGCCCCTTCTTGCCTCACTAACATGTTCAGCGACCAGCTCTAAAGGACAAAAAGTGCAACACTCCCTTCTGCCAGGTTACCTCCTCTGCAGAGGCATTTGCACACTCCCATGCTTTCCCCTCTTTGCAATGGTTTCGACTTCGCCATCACCCTGGTGCCATGAGTTTTCCAGGATGGGATGGAGAAACGCAACGCCGCCAGACACAATGCACTGCAAAACCAATACCAGACTGAGATGGAGCAAGAAGCGGGCTTGAGAAATAGTCCTGTCTTCCCAGAATCAGTTTCTTAAGGTACCTACCCTTTGCGAAAGAAAGAAACTGGGAGCGCTGGAGGAAGGCTAACAAGTGCTTTTGCCCAGAACTGGGCAATGAGCTTTGTGTATTATGCAAATCACTTGCTAATAATGCAAACTGGGCACATTCATTGTTGCACTGCCTACCAGTTGCTTTGTGCCTGCCCTTGGCAACCACCTCAAAAAGTTGGAGAAGGGTTCAGAGGAAGCGTCTCATTCACCTGCCTATTGGCTCCTGCCAGGATCTGCTTAGGCATTCTTCTCCGACAACAGTGAAGCGTTTGGGGGAGAGATGCAGCCAGACGATGTGTCCCATTGTCTCTGATGCGGTTGCTCCTGTATCACATGGGTATATACCCAATTAACGGGCAACTAGCAGTTACATGCGTGTGTGCTCAGAGGCAGGAGCAGGCTTGTTTTGACAGGGCACAACACAGCTTTCACATTTTTGCTCCTATCTCCAAATCTGCAAGAGCTTTTAAGTGCATACTGAGACTCTGGGCCAGATAGCGTCCCAGATAGGCGGTACAACGCAAGCAAAATGTGGTGATTTGGGTCACATGGCAACCCTAGACATAGACAAGCATGAGCCCCCTTTCAGCAGATAACAAAGCAGTTAGTAATATAGTCACATAACAAGGAAGTTCGACTTAATTTTTTTGTTGCGGTCAAGTCCACTGTAGAGTTTATTTCTCCTTGACTTGGTCCCCTCTAAGCAGCATGTTATGGAGCTAATCACTTCTGTGCCATCACTCTCTCAGCAGTTTGTGAAAGATGCCCTAGGTTTCCAGTAATACCTAGGACTCTCAAGACAATATAAATCTCAGAGAAAGATTGCAGCTCAGTGGGAGAGCATCTGCTTTGCTTGCAGAAGGACCCAGGTTTGGTCCTCAGCATCTCTAGGCACAGCTGGAAGACACTCCTGAATAAAATTCTGGGAAGTTGCTGCCAGGTAATGTAAACCAGGCTCTCCCAAACTTGGGTCTCCAGCTGTCTTTGGACTACAACTCCCATCATCCCTAGCTGGCAGGACAAGTGGTCATGGATGATGGGAATTGTAGTCCAAAAAACAACTGGAGAAACCTTGGTGTAGATTATACTGAGCCAGATGGCCTGATGGCCTGATGGCCTGACTGCATATGAGGCAAACCCCTTTGTTCCTATGATCAAGCTGTCATAAATGGGAGGCCATGTCCTACATTCTTTTTCTGTTAGCTCTTTTCTTTTTGTTACAGCGTCTTGCTAACGAAGGACAGCTACAGAAGACAATGTTGCTAGGTCAGAAATCCATTCCTTAGCAGGATGGGCAGGGCAGAAAGGGAACTAAAAGAAGGGAAAGCCACTCTTCCTCCTCCCCACCCCACCCCACCCTCTTCCAGAGAGTCGCTTTTTTTCTCAGACTTGAAGCAGGAAAATGGTTAGTGCACAGCATATTTGATGGGATGCATTATTACACATTTTAATCTGATGTTCTTGATCCGGATTACCCACAACATCTGTTTCCCAGTGACTTATTTGCAGATGTCTGCAGCTAGCTCTCTCGACTTGTAAAAGACGGAAGACGTAGAATGTAACAATGGGATGGAATGTGTTTTTTTTTTAAAAAAAGAAGAACCCGACAACAACAACAACAACAACAGCAACACTGTTTAAAAATAAAGGCACCGACGTAAAGTATTTCTCCTCACTCAAATCCTTGGCCTATCTGTGGTACTATATTTATAGTAACTGTCACCTAGCCACAAGCCATATATCTGCAGAAGAGGCATTAAAAATCCCCTCTCCTGCAATTGTTTCCCATCAGAATGTCAGAGCATTAGTAACCAAAAGACTGGGAGTATTAGTAAGCATTAGAGACCAAGATGGGTGCTGGGGAGAATAAACAACATTCACTCCTCCATTCCTATGTACACAGCTTACATATACAAAGCATTTACAGGTCACATCCGTACCATACATTTAAACACACATTTAGAGCACTAGGCTTTGCTCAAAGAATCCTGAGAACCACAGCCTATTTCTTGCAGAGCTATAGTTCCCAACACCCTTAACAGTTCCCATATTTTCTGGCTTGGGGGGTGGAGAGCCAAGTGCTTTAAATGTGTGTTTAAATGTGCTGGAAATGTATTGTGTGGATGTGACCACAGAGAGAGCTGGGGTTCTGAGAATGCACCTAGCAGTCAAGGTAGGATGGAATTGCAGATTATAAACACACACATGTCATTTTCACTGGCAAGTGTCCCTGTTCTCTCCATAAAATTCTGTTCAATTTACCCCATGTTCAGGTGCCATTATGATTTGCATTTGCTCACTCCTTTCAGTGGCAGCAGAAACATTCACCAGAATGCTGCTTTTCACAAAGGGGAACGATTGGCACAGTAGCTCCTTATTCCATCTAGCAGGCTTCCTGCTAAGGCCTTACATGCACCAAACTCATAAGTTTGGGTTTGTGTGCCATGCTGGGGTCAGGGATGGTGCTACACATCATTCCCTCTATACCAGCAACTCGAAACCTGCTCAGATATTATAAAGGCACAGGCAAAAGGGGAGCCCAACTGAGCTGGTACTCTGGGGTAATATCTAAAGTGACATAATTTCAGTCTTGGGGGATCTCACCATTTTGATGTTACAGGGAAATGGTGTGGAAAGCAGAAGCCGGAGCCGGGCATTCCAACTGGAACTTGAAACCACCAAGTAGAAACTGCCATTTGGCCCAATAACAGAAGTGTGAGACCTATTGCTCCCTGGGCATGTTATGTGTGGATGCAACTGATGTTTGAAAACATGTGTCCCAAGGAGGTGCATTGCTTCCAAGAGCCAGGGTTGGCTGCAGCTTCCTGCTATGCTTGCTGCTGTATATTGTGTGAATTGGCCCCATAAGCACCATCCTGGGGTTGGCAGGCACCTCAGAAGGCATTTTTTCCCACAGTGCATGTGGAAGGAAAGTCTGAAGCACAACTCTCACCTGTTCCCCTACGCTTCCTCTAGAAGAAATATATAAACAGGCTCATTTGTGGATTGGTGCCTGCTGCCATACGTTTCACAGCTCGAGCAAATTATAGTGGGGAAACCACCCATTTCATGTCCCCTGCCTTCTCCGAGCTAAGCCATTGTCTCCAAGGGAGACAGAGACAGATAGAGCCTTCCTTACGACATCACCTGGTGTTGCCACCACCATCATAACACAAAGAGACACTTTGCTGTGGAAAATAAAGGCACACTGTTCAGTGGGACTTGGGTTACAGGTCCAGATTAGCAGCATGGACTCAATACCAAAAGGGAGGCCGCAGGGAGTCAAAGGAAGTAGGGACTGGAGTCTTTTGTATGCATGTTTTGGGATGCTGCGCCAGACAACTGAGCCAAGGAATCCCATCAGGACCAGACCACACCCACAACTCTGCCAGTGTTCTCCAGGCTCCAGTTTTTCCCCATGGAGTTGCACACAACAAAACCGTGTGGTGGGAAGCGCATGTGTATTGCTAAAGCAAACTGTGCCATATCGAAAAAATGGAATTTCCAAGAGCATAAAAGCACAGGCTTGCCATGCAAACTTACCAAGGGCATCCTGCTTCCACACTGGGATAACGTACACCTGTTTCTTCATGCCAGCATGAACTCTGTCTGCTGACTACTCTGTCTGCTGTTGCTTTGTGGAGGCTAGGGATTGAGCATAAATTTTATGCACTCAAAGCCAAATCTATCAAATCTGCAGGTTTCTGAAGCAATATGCAAACTGAAAATGGCTGTTCTTCGAACTTCACACTGATCTGAATTTAGCAACCGCTTTGGGTTTCTCTTTCTTTCTTTCTTTTTTACAGGGATGCAGTGTATAACTTTTATGAAAGAGATAATAGTTAAATACACAGTGTTTACCAAAATGAATATATCAGAGGAAAGTATGCACAAAAATGAAACTGCATGCAAAAACGTGTTCATTAGGCGGAAGTTACGCTAAAATGCTGAGGAATTTTCATGATGATTTTAAAACAAGCAAATAAACAAACGACTGCAAATTGCTGCAAAATGTAGAGAACTGAATTTATGACTACCTTTCCCCATTTTTCCCCACTCCATATTACCCCTCATAGCTTTCCTTCCTTTGGGGGGTTTCAAATGTGTGTGTTTTCTCCGACATTTGAAATTGCACAGAGGGAGAAAACCCAAGCGGGTGATTTGGAGCATGGGAAACAGGGCACCTGTTTCCTCACTTCCAATCTCCCTTGCTAGAAGCAGCTTTTTCCTCTTCGACAATGGCCATTTAGCTACCAGTAGATGCATTTGTGCAGTGTGGAATTCAGAAACCGAATAAAAACCAAAGTGATCCTAACTATGGTTGCCACACGCCGAAGGGAGAGGAACAGCCTGGTGCCTTTAATAGAAGCTTGACGCACCGGAATTAGTAAGTGCAGCTTTTTTTTCCATGGCACAAACCTGCTGTTTGTTGCACTTACTAAAGCAGGAAGCTGAGAAGTCCCCAGCTTTGACATATTTGCTTTTGGTGCTGCCCACTCCACCCAGCGCTGGAAATCCAGAGAGCAAGTTCCCAGCCTCCATGCGGAGCGAAGCTGATATTGCCTACAGGTCTGATTTTAGGACCCCTCTCTGCATTAAAGCCCCCTGCCTCCCATCATCTTCAGATTGTGTTAGAAACAGTAGCTAATTAATGCAGGCATCCCCATTCATCCCTCACCTTCCTCACAGGGGTGTTTTGAGGCTTAATTAATGTTTGTTCAGTGCTTTGAAATCCTCAGATGAAAGGCCTTATAGAATTGCAAAGTGGTGTTGTTAGACTCTGCTAACCCGCAATGTTCCCTGCCCCGTAGGCAACACCTATTATGATGCCATCCTGCTGAGACATGGCAGCATGAAGTGGCTCCTGGGAAATTTTCTGAAGCTGAGCCCACAGCTGCTGGGAGATTTTATTTTCCAAACACACACAGAGAGAAGAGAGAGAGAACGCATGTGTGTATATACATGCCAATAGGCAGCATATATTAAATGTTTATGGACCTTTTCCTTGTTTATCGGTATAAGTTGTTGTTTTTTTAATCGTATCCATACTTTGGAAACCCTGAATGCAAAACTGAGCTGTGCGAAGCTGCCTGCACGCCATACAATGGGAGTGTTTGAGAGAGAATGTGTGTGTGCAAAAGCAAGGAGGCAATGTGTGTGGCATTTGGAAGATAAAGAAATTATTTCTTTATGAAGAAATTGGAACTTTTAGGATAGGATGCCAGCTCTACAAACATTTTAAGAGAGACAGGGTGCCTCAAGAATGTTGCACACTTATTCACATCCCCTGCCCCACTAAAGGGGCAACTTGGCTTGGTTGTAAACTAAAGGGTGGAAACCAAAACTCAGCATGATGACATTCTTTTTTGTGCTTTTTGGCTGGGCACGGCCTCATCAAACTTTGACCATTGCCGGGCTGCGTCTTTCAGCTTCTATCTTTCTCATGCTGTTGCCTTAAGGGTGACTGCGAACTGTATCTATGCAACTCAAACTCCGAAGATGCAGGCAGATATTTATGTGCTTCTCAAAAGCAACTTGCCAGGAGGCCTTAAGTTGCTGTTGTTGAAACTGAAAGAAGAGAATTGGTCAAGGAATTGAGCTTTGGGAGTTGCAAGCAGACCACTACCTTGCATAGACTTTCAAAGCCCCAAGCGTCAGTTTTGCCCAAAGTTGCAAAATCTCAACAAACATTTTTTTTTTTACCTCTTTTTAAAGGAATTTCACCAAAATATACACTTCCGACATGGGTTGCCATACATCCAGATTTTCCTGGACATTTCAGCATTTCCACTCGGACACTGTTTCTGACCGCCAAATCCCAGCAATGTCTGGGAAATTCTGGATGTATGGCAACCCTACCTGCCATCATGTCTGATTCCTGCAACAACTGTGTACTTCACATTGTCGTCTGTAAGGAAACCTCAATGTATAAGCTTTGGGTGACAGAGCCGCTGCATACAATCAGGGCCCTTCACATAGCTGCCTTTTTACAGAATACTGCAGAAGAGCAGCTGTGACATTGGGGGGTGAGGCTGTCAGCCCTGCTCCTGCCCTACACATGAGTAACACGTGCCTCAGGCTCGAGAGACTTGAAGCCAGAAAGTGTTTGCAGTTATTGGTAGCATAAATGTGAGCTGAGTATGCTTTAACATCAATCTCTATCTAAGTTGCATCCTGGCAGAATAAAGGAGGCGCTTACAAAAGTTTATTGCATTTGCAACTCTCCTGTGCCTCATTAGATTTCGTATTATTATACATCCACGATAATGCTTTGTTTGTTTGTTTGTTTGTTTTTAATTACTTTGCCCCTCGTGATTTGCACCAACGCATACATTTAAGTGGACAAGAATAAACACTTTTGGTCAAATGTTGTAACGCACGCTTATTGGCCTACTTTTTCATGCACCTCTGGGCGAGAGTCAACTCGGTTTACTCAGAGTAGACCCACTGAAATTAGTGGACTCAACTTAAGTCATGTCCATTAATTTCACCGTGTCTCTTCTGAATAAAACTTAAGTTGAATACCACCTTCTGTTTCTGCTTCGTGGTTGGGTCACACATAGAATTTTTGCCTGCAAAAAGTATCCTTGCCTGGCTAGGCTCTGAACTATGCTCTCTGTAGCCTTCAGGGTTCTGTCAGCGTTAGGGTGTGGTTTGGCAAGAATCCTTTTGCTACATGGTCTGGCGCCACTGAAGTGTTGCTAGCAGCGGAGCTCATGGAGCTATTCTTAGTTCTCACAGCCAGGGAGTATAAATAATGAGGGGAAGGTTTATTGATCTTCAGAAGAGCTTCGAGTGTCAAGAGGAACTTGAAGTGTAACTAAGAGTTTCAGTCCCTGATTGGAAAGAGAGTAGACAAGGAGGAGGAGGAGGAGGAATGGGAGTGGCAAGCACTGAGATCCCATCTAGATATATCAACCATGCAGGTGTCATGAGGCTTGAAATGCAGGAGAGGAAGCATCATAGCAAAGTTAAACTCCACAGATGTGCCTTTTCATGCAAAGTATAACTGTTTTGCATTGGACTGAATTTCCTTAGATTCTGACCCAATTGACAGGAGATGTGTGAATACAGCCCCTGAATGGCCCCAAATACTTTTGTTGCACTCTGTGGCAACAACATCAAAACCCTCCAGACTTTTCGCAGTTAGGAAAGTGACAGGGAAATGCATTTTTTTAAAAATAGGATAAATGACTGATTAATAGGCAAAAGTACAACCTCTACAAAAGCAAATCGAGATGAGCGGCCATTTTCGTATAACCTCCCTGCAAACAAATCAGAACAAATGCTCCCTAAAAACCAGATATTGTACAGCCTCTGCATAAGCAAAACAGGACGGGTGCTCAATAAACATGGCATCTGGAGGAAGTGCCAAGTGGTGTGATGTCATCAGACATTGCCCAGCCCTGCTTCATTGGCTGCCACTTGCAGGTGGGTGGAAAATGCTAATGCAGTGACATCATGTAATGTACCTGTTTCAAGCATGCATCAGGAGGGTTCACACAGAGTCATCTATGCACTGAAAAGAGCACAGGGCAGGGCTGCACTATCTAGTATTGCCCACCACGGTTTGCAGTCACTCTGCTATCTGTTGCATGGCTGCTCCTGGGTTAAACCCTCCTAATAGGCAGAAAGTGGGGCTATAACGTTAGCACAGCGTTAAGGTATTTAAAGGCAAAAATGCACTCTTTTGTTAAAGGTGCCACTGTCCCAGAGGAGGAGCTGCTAACAACTTTGGTGCTGTATAAGTAATGGCATACTTCTGGGTAAATTCAGAGAAGCCTCTTCTATTTTCAAAAGCAAATGCTTTTGAAAATAGGGAAAACCTGAAGTCAAAGAGCTGGCATTTTGCAACTAACTTTAATAGGATTTTTTTTATTAAAAAAAATGCAAAGTATAATATGCATCTTTAGTAGAGCAGGTACAGTGTAGTGGTTAAGATGAGTGGGGACTGACATGTACCTGCTTCAGTCTTACTTCAGCCACAAACTGACCAATTGGTAAGTCTCTCAACCCTCTGGGGATAGTACTAGCATACTATAGGATGCAGGTGGTGCTGTGGTCTAAACCACTGAGCCTCTTGGGCTTGCCAATCAGAAGGTCAGCAGTTCGAATCCCTGCGATGGGGTGAGCTCCTGTTGCTCTGTCTTGAAAGCATGCCAGTGCAAGTAGATAAATAGGTACCACTGCAGTGAGAAGGTAAATGGTGTTTCCGTGCACTCTGGTTTCCATCACCATGTTCCATTGCGCCAGTAGCGGTTTAGTCATGCTACATGACCTGGAAAGCTGTCTGTGGACAAATGCCAGCTCCCTTGGCCTGAAAGTGAGATGAGCACTGCAACCCAATAGTCGCCTTTGATTGGTCTTAACCATCCAGGGGTCTTTTACCTTTTTTATTTTTAACCTTAGTACTAGCATACCATGCAAGGCTTTGGTAAGGACATCTGAGAAAATGGATAAGAAGTGCTTTGAACACATGACAAGTGCTATAAAAAATAGATTTTTTTAAAAAAGTGCTATAAATATGCTAGTGAACAATGAATCATTTCTTGAAGTAGGATGCTGGAATATTTACTTCCTCGATTCTGCAAGTTCACTTTTTGCAAGAAATGTGCATTGACAGCACACCCAGTCGCCAGTTTTAATTTTAACAGCATTTAATATGCACAACCGAGGAGTGAAACAATACCTATTTAAACAATAGGCGCAGAAATGTTATGTTAAGAGACTCGCCGCGGTAAACTGTGAAAATACATAATGAAACAGAGTAAGCCAGAGTTGGCTGTGAAAATACACAAAGTAAACATTCTCAAACCAATGAATCCCACTCACATTTCCTATTCATTCAGTTTTAAACAATGCAGTAATATGTTCCTTGCAGAGGATTAATTACGTTACCTGTCATACATTTCCCTGATTTTCTATAGCCCTTTCCCTTTATGTTTGCCTTTGCAAGCTGATGCAATTGGCGTTTACTGGTAAAAGTAAAAAGTGAGAACTTCTGTTGTTGTTGTTATGGAAGAGGGATATTCGGTTATATATTTTAGTGGGATATTCGGTTATATATTTTAGCGCTGGCAATTTTCCTCTTTGAAATAAACACCTAGCAGATCTTGGAAATAGAAGGCAGACACGTAAGTACTCTGAAGGTGTGTACCTTGGGGGGCGGGGGGCTTTAGAGTTGTGGTGGTGTTTTTAAAACAAACAATGAAAGAGTTTTCATTTACAACACTTTGCACAGAATGAGAGAACCCCCGCCAAAGAGAGTCCAAGTTACTTCCTCCTAGCATAGCATCACTAGTTATACCAGGGAAAAACAACATGTACCCAATTATGCATGAATGATGGCGAGCCTGTCCTTTTTGGTACACTTCCCAATGCATATATCTGGACAAAAACTAGACACCCAGGAGTGGCCATTCACAAATCACGAGGCATGTCTTATTGTCATTTTCTCTGAGGGAGAGGGCAGGGAGAGTGTGAAATTGCCATATGACCATCACAATGGAGAGTTTTCCCATTGGCCTGGGAAAGCGTTATCTGCTATGAATCCATGCTCTTATATTCACAATCATTTAATGCTTGTTAAATATTCATAACTGGCCAACATCGAAACACAGTGCAGGTGCTGTCCTCCCCAGGAACAGACAATGAGAGCGGAAGAAGGAGCAATGAAGTTCTACTGTGGTTGGTTTCCATCTTGAATGACCCAGAAGCAATTTGGCCAGGGCTTATAGGCCTGCTATAAGAGAGGCACAATGAGATAAACTCCCTGCTTTTTCGTAAGTTGTGGTTGCGAAGAAAAGCTCAAGCAACCTGGCTTACTCTTTCTTTTACTTACGGCATTTCCACACACCCCCACTGGGTGGTATTCAACTAGATTTTACTCAGAGTAAACCCACTGAAATGAATGAACATGGCTAAGTTAGGTCCATTAATTTCAATGAGTCATACCCATTGTTGAATATCACCCAGTGGGGAAAATATATTCCATCTCCCCCCTCCACGCTTGCCAAGGCAAAAACATGAGGCTGTGCATATTCCCCCATCAGCAAGTGTTGCAATTTAATACTAACTGGCCCGCTCAGGTGACTCCACCTTTAAACTTTGATCTGGCTGCAAACCTGTTGGCATCTATGGTACGGATTTAAGCAGCCTTAATGCAGGCAGGATTGCCACCTTTGTTGAATACCCTTTCAAATCGTTCAGGCTGCCTCAGAGCGTGTTGACTCCTAAAAGCCAGCCCCATGGATTTCAACAGGAGTTATTAGGGACTAAGCTAGCTTAGAATTTCCAGCCAGAGTTTATTTCACCAAGGCAGGCTGCAAAGCAAATATACCCCGCTTCAGTCCTGGTAGAATTCAGCGATGGTTCTGTGTCTACTAGCATCCCCACCCCTCGAGTACGTGTGCCATTCCTTGCACACGAAACAGAAGCTGTCCCAGTTCAAGAACGACTTGGCACAACTGTTGTCCTAAGGACTGGGAAGAAAGAACACCTCTCTTTAGCAGGGCTGAAGTGTTTATAAAGCCGCCTCGCAACGGTAGATCACAAAGCTACAGAGCAACAAACCAGCCAATTCCTCTCTCTGTCCTGCGATTCCAGCTCTGCGGGAAGCTTGGGAAACGAAAGATGCTAGGGGTTCGCTTTTCTGCCAGACTTGCATTTGGAAAGCCAAGCAGTGTGAGAAGTGAGTGAGGAGGCAGGGTAAAGGAAAGGGCAGCAACCGGCAGGTTTGTTGGTGTGCACTGGGCCTTTCTTATCCTCCTGATAAAAATCAAGTTCTGCCAAAGACATGACAGCAATCTCTGAATGGGCAAAAGGCCCCAGGACGGACCTGTGTGTATGTGAGAGAGAGGGGGGTGGCGCTTGACCCCGTTCATTGATGACAAGGAGCTGCAAAAGGCTGATGCAAGTTGGAAACAGTCGATGAAACCGAGACACAGAGGATATAATGGGGCCCTGTCAGCGGCCTCCTGGGACGGCTGCTGTTACTTGCTAGCTGCTGTTTGCAGCTTGCTGATGTAATCCCTGGTCCTCATTAACTCAGTGCGCGGAGTACATTAACCTCTTTTTCTAAAGTGAGGAGTGGGAGGGCAAGAGAGGGGGGGTGCGCGCGGCAGTGACAACAGTGTCTTACTAGGGTAAACAGACAGGCCTGCATGACAACCGGGGTGGCGGGTGGGGAACAGGAGAATCACTGGAAGTTTGGCTGCCAGTCAGAACCACATGTGCACTGCAACTGGTAAGTTCTCAATGGAAGAGAATTAACAGGAGGGAAGGATGTGTGGGGGACGGGGACAGAAGAGAATTGTTGCAAAAATGCTTGCAGAGTCATGGCTGACAGCGCATAAGAGGGTGTGTTTGTGTGTGTTGAAGGAGCTGTGCTTAGATCGCCCTGCATACATATTTATACCACACTTGTCACCATAGCACCTGAAATACCTTGGTGTATATAAATGTGTGCGCACATGTTGCACCAATTCCCAACGCTCATGAGGCCTCCATATTTAACAGGAAGGCAGCAGGGAAGGAGATAAGCTGGAAGCTGGGTTGAGTGTATTTCTGATGGCAGCCATCACCCCTTTCAAGCTTTCGTAAAAGGAAGGTGGGAAAAAAGTTCCAACGAGACGTTGCCCTGCATGAATGTACTTTCGAGACCGCAGCACAAAGAGAACTGTATCGTTTTCTGTGGCATCAACAAATTGAGTTACGCTGGGGCGAATCAGGGATGAATCAAGGCAGAACCACATGTATTTAAAACTGGCCTTCAAAGTCTGTGGCCAGAGACTGGTGCCACAGAACAGATCTACAGATGTCTAGCAGGCCTAATAAGTAGGTCCTGTATGTCTCTGCATGATCTGACGAATCCAATAAAAAGATGTCACAGCTTCGCTTCACAACTGGCGTGGGGGACAAGCAGATGCACCTTTTGTTTTCTGGATGCCCTCATCTTCCCTCAGCCATGAAGGTGAATTCCCACCATGACCACACGGCAACTTTTCTCAGTCGCCCTACAGTGAGATCCAATGGAAATGGGTTGTTTGCAAAGAGCTCAAATAGCTTTCTTTCCACTGCGTAATAAGACTTTTAAACTGGATATCAGAACGCTGTATTAAATTCAAACATGTTGGCCCACAGGCCACAGAGAGCAGGCAAAAATTGCACAGCAAGGGGGTGGAAATGTCTTGTGAATCAGCCGCAAAAGTATATAAAATAAAATAGCAACTTTGCCAGGCAGTTTTGTTGTGGGAATTGCTACTGTGGGCAGAGTCACTCAGGAGACAGTGGGGGATTTTTAGTGTACTCCTCTTCCTTCTAGCCCAAGAATAAAAAAAAAACCCATTACATCAATTAGTTGCAATGCCTTTGCTTTCCAGAGCTTCAGGGAATATTACTGGAGGTGTTTCATGTCTCAGGGAAGAATGCACAGGAAATCCTTCCCAGTAGACAGGGGTGGGAGCAATGAGAAATTTCAGGTAGTGCTATTTCTTTCTAAAACAGTTGCCATTGTTTATGTAGCCTGATCAATGCACACATAATTGACACAACACCATTAGGGTTAGAACAGTCTTCCCCCAACCTGGTGCCCTCCAGATGTTTTGACTACAACTCCCATCAGCCCCAGTATTATATGTTGTAGTCCAAAAACATACGGAGAGCATCAGGTTGAGACGAAGGCTGCTTTAGAGGGTAACATAAAGCTCCGGTTCTAAGAAGCTTACAACCTAAGTTTCTATTTGTAGTGGGATAAGAGAATCAACCTTGCTCCATACCAACCTGCATAGCTTTTTATAATGGGTTCATCCAAACAATTTCCCCAAATGGCTTACAAAAATAGGGAGATACTGAATTAGATCATTTGTCCGTCTAGTTCAGTACAGTCTATACCAAGAGGTGGCCAATACGGAAACCTCCAGATGTTGGATTGCAACTCCCATAAGCCTCAGCAATTGTGGCCAATGGGCAGGGATGATGGGAGTTGTAGTCCAACAACTTCTGAAGAACCACAGGTTCCCCATCACTGTCATAAGCCTGGCCTTATAAGCTGCCCGATGTAGACTTGCACAGCATATGAATTGAAGTCTGCAGAGTACCTTAAGGATCCTAGATAAAAGGCATTCTACAGCTGTGCAACAATAGCTATTTCTTTATTCAGGTTTTTCCCCTTCCTGCAGGCATTCCTGCATCAACAGTATCTACTCAGAAGTGGTAGTTATGGGAAATATGACTGCCAGGTCACACAGCAAAACTAGCAGGTAGGATCTTGCACAATTCAGCCACTCAAGTAAAATGTTTCAGCTTCGCTGCGATTAAACATTCTGAAATTTCACTCTCTCAAGCACATGTGTTCATCATTTTGTAAAAGCTAGATAGAGCCACACAGAAGTGACTTTGTTCATAAATGTGGGTTTGCAGATAAATACATGATATCATAAGCCTCAGATACTATTACATACTCTCCAGAAATATCACATTTCCTTATCTTCAAGGCTAACTCACTCAGTACCCTGAATAATGTCCAAGAGGGTTTTGTGTTGTTGTTTTTTTAAGAAAACAACACCATATTTGATTTAAGGATGAAACACTACCCCAGAACACCGTTCCCTACACATTGGCTAGTTTTGTGTCCATCAGTTGCCTTCCTCCTGTGTTGCGTTTCTTTTCTTGTCAATGGCCGATTCTTCTAGCTATCTGACAAGCTCCCAGGTATATTAACAACTTGGGTCCAGGGTAGCTCAAGGACTGCCTAATCCCTTGTATCCTTACCCAATCACTGAGGTCTTTAGGAAGGGGGGACTCAGATGCATGGCTAGTAGTAGTAGTAGTAGAAGAGTTTGGATTTGATATCCCACTTTATCACTACCCTAAGGAGTCTCAAAGCGGCTAACAGTCTCCTTCCCCCTCCTCCCCCACAACAAACACCCTGTGAGGTGAGTGAGGCTGAGAGACTTCAGAGAAGTGTGACTAGCCCAAGGTCACCCAGCAGCTGCATGTGGAGGAGCCGGGAAGCGAACCCGGTTCACCAGATTACGAGTCCACCACTCTTAACCACTACACCACATCTGATCCTTCCATGAGAATCTGCGTGGCACCATCCAGTACGACGGCTCATCCTTGGACACCTTCCCTCCAAAGAACGGAGGGAAGTACCCATCAGGAGCCATGTGTGTGCCCCATTTCATGGCAACCCTTCCAGTTGAGGTTGGACAGGCTCTCTTCCCATCCTCAAAGCAGAAATCTCTCCCCCAACCTCTTAGCCGTGGCTAGAAGATCAGCAGCATTATAACTGCAATGGGCAACTGCTCAATGGTAGAACACCAAAGCTCTGCATGCAGAAGGTCCAAGGGTCTGGTCCCTGGTGGCTAACAAGGCTCCTGCCTGAAGCCCTAGGGGGCCATTGCCAATGGCCTGATCTGGTGGAAGGCATCTTCCTGTGATCCTACATTTATATTGGGATGGGACACAGGGTATTTTGCTTCTTCCTACCTCCTATCGTCTTTCAAATACTTTCCCTTAAATATTTGAGGAAACATTTTGTTCTTTTCCTGTACCTTGCTGACATCAAATAATATGATCACAATAGCAATGAAATAATCCTGAGCAGCTGTTGCTAGACTTTCCCCTGTTTGCTCTGGGTCATTTGGGGCCCACCACAGCTACAAGTGTGGGGTGATGTGAACCAACACTCCACTAAGGCAGAGCTTTCCAAACTTTTTGTGTTGGTGACAGACTTTTTGGACATGCATCATTTCGCAACACAGTAATTCAGTTTGACTAGCAAACCGGAGGTTAAGCTAACCCCTTTCCAGCTCCGGGAGGAGCATGGGGAGCATTCGCACAACACACCTACACACTACAGCCAACACACTAATGTGTCGCAACACACAGTTTGGAAAGCTCTGCACTAAGGTTTTCTTGGCAGTCTATTTGGAGCTGATTAGAGCAGCAAAGGGTCCCAAGGACACCTAGTTATTCCATGGCTAAACTGGAATTTGAGTGCACATGAAGGTCAATGCTGGATCTCCATTTCAGGCATTATCCAACTTGTGCAGAAAGTTCATTGGGCTGTCTTTGGTTTCTCAATAGTGCAAGAGGCCTTTCGCACCAACTCATTCCACTATGGCACCTTGATAATGCACTAGTGACAATTTGCCTGCGCTGTAGCTTGAGGAAACTGCAAACGGAGAGCTCCTGTCTGAACCCCATGCTTTTCTTTATTTAGGGTTGCCATATTTCAAATGGTGAAAATCCAGACAGGAAAGTTACTGGGTGTTTTGGGAGGGGGGAACTGCCAACATGGGCTGCCATACATCTGGATTTTCATGGATATTTTGCTGATTTCCGCCTGGACACCGTTGCCGACTGCAGTATTCCAGATATGTCCAGGAAGTTCCAGACGTATGGCAACCCTACTTTTATTCCTTTCCTTTCATGCTGGGCTATAAGAAAATTATGGTTGCTGTTAGTGACCTTTCTGTTGATGGGAGAACTTACTCTGGGATACATTATTTTCACCAGTGTGGAGAGTCATCTCACAGCTGGAAAGTGTGTGTTCTCAATAACGTTTGAAAGGTTTTCCCTTTCCTTTAGCCCATGCTTTGGGGACTCTGGGGGCTTTGCTATTTGATACATATTTGCTATTTAACTTCCCATGTTACCGAAGAAGACTCAAGAATAAGAACTCTATGGTATGGTGCTCTGAGAGATCACAGTAAAAGGATCTATTACCATCATAGTATGTTCCAAATTTGCCACATTGCAAGTTCCCTGCTGAAATATGGTCTCAGCAGAAAACATGGGCATGTGTGTAGATAGTTTGCCAGTAATAAATGTGCTCAGGATTTGTTTTTTTCTGTGATCCAGTTGGCTGAGAACTGAGGGAATACTCACCTCCTTTTTTTCAGTAGATGATCCTCTGGCTTTTGAGACCCAAGAGCAACAGATCCCTTCCCTTTGCCCTCGCCTGCCTCCCCCCTCCCCGCAGCTCTCCCTCCCTGCAGCAGACAAATGCTGTAATTACACAGCATTCCTTCCAGGCTCCGGTAATGAGGGGGTGCTTTGAGCCAGCAGTAATTATACAGTTTTAAAATAAGCAGATTCTTCTCCAAGCAAAATTAAAAGTCTGCAGACGGACTCCCTTGCTGTGCACCTTTATTAAACAGGGACTGAGATGCAGAGGAGGGGAAAAAATAGAAAAGGGAAGTCTATACAAAGAGAGAGGGGGAGAAGCAGGGGTGGGGGTGGGGGGGAAGAAACTTTCATCAGCCAAGCAGGGTGGGATTTGGGGCTTAGCAATGCCGGCTTGTGTGGTGGCCTCTGTTATTTTATTGGGTTGAGCTCTCCCCATCTCACTTACTTTTAAGAGTTTAATGCTGAGCTAAGCGAAGTGTAGATAATAAGAACTGCAGTGGAGCTTGGGGGGGGGGGGCTTGTCTTATCCCCTCCTCACTTGCAACAGGCTTTTGTGCATGTAAACATTGTGCTAACCGAGGAATGCGGTGGAAATGTCTCCCAAGAAAGAGGCTAACTAACACACTAACACACACACACACACACACACACACACACACAGCGCCACATAACAAGATTCACTCTAAGTACTGCCAAGGACACACTCCCTGCTCAATAGAAAGTAAAGGTAAAGGGTAAAGGGGACCCCTGACCATTAGGTCCAGTCGTGGCCGACTCTGGGGTTGCGGCGCTCATCTCACTTTATTGGCCAAGGGAGCCGGCATACAGCTTCCGGGTCATGTGGCTGGCATGACTAAGCCGCTTCTGGCGAACCAGAGCAGCACACAGAAACACCGTTTACCTTCCCGCTGGAGTGGTACCTATTTATCTACTTGCTCTTTGACGTGCTTTCAAACTGCTAGGTTGGCAGGAGCAGGGACCGAGCAACGGGAGCTCACCCCGTCACGGGGATTCGAACCGCCGACCTTCTGATCGACAAGTCCTAGGTTCTGTGGTTTAACCCACAGCGCCACCCGCGTCCCAAAGGTAAAAAAGAGAGAGGTTTGATTCCGGGGCATTAGCAGTTCTCCTCCTTTCCCAGCCCTGATGCCTACTCGTTTCACATCTCTGCATTAATATCTTTGAGTCCCCCTCCTGCTGTGATTTTCTAAAAACAAACACCTCCTTTAGCAATTCAAATGGCACCTTCCAATCTCCAGCTGCTCCATTTTCTATAAACTCTTTCGTCTCTCTCTCCCCCCCCCCCCGTCATTCTCCTTTCCCATAAGTGGTGTATTAAGTTTCACTGAAGTCTGAACCAGCCCAGTAACCAGCTTTCCTCCCATACCCAGCTTCTATATTATCCATTTCCTCAGCTCTCCTCTTTGTACACTTGCCTCCCATCCTTCCCTGCACTGCTTTCTGGATTTCTCAGGTGTGCCTTCAGGTAAATTGTAAGTCAAATGCAACACACAGGGGAGGGAATTCTGCTTCCTGCCAAGGCTTCTCCCATGATGCCACTCTTATAGAATCGAGGGAGAGAGAGAGAGCAATAATTACAGGCAGCTGAGAGGAGATGGAAACCATGACTTGCAAAAGGAGGTAGTATTCATATTTACATATGCACAGTAACACAGTTAAAAGCTTTTTCTATGGGATGAGCAAGAACAGCCTCTTCTTACATGAACAGCCCAAACAGTAGTTAAATAAAACACACCACGGCTTAATCCCTTTCACTGCAGCATTGTCCTGCTGAATTGTAGGAACTTGGACTGCTCCAGATTAAACAGCGTGGGGGCTGCAGCCAAATATTTCTCTGTAATAGTAGCCATCGTAAGACAGTAGATTAAGCTTGGATTCCAAGCATGTTGTAAAACTCTCCAGCTGCCTTGAATGCCCATACGGAACAAGAGTAATAAACATGGCAGAAATACTACTGCTGTTATTAATCAGCACAGAACATTTGTGCAGTTCTCGGTACACAGTAAAGAAGGCAGACACGACCGCTGCCCAGAGATCTCTCCTCTCTGACTCCCTCTCCTCCTTGACGTTCCAGCTTTTCTAAACAAGTCGGTCTAGCAAGCATCCGTGTCCGAGGTTTTAGGAACAAAATAAAAATAGGGAAACAGGAAAAAAACAAGGTAGGTTGATGAGACTGATCCTGGCTTTCAAAACCCAGTAGTAACGGAAGATGTACAAAGGTAGGGAGACAAGTCTTGCAGGGGTCATTTATCTAAATTATAAGCTGAGCTGTTCAAGATGGCCCTATGAGTCATCATCCCTGGTCAAGGTGAAATTGGAGCAAGTTGGCACCAGGATTGCCTGGTCAAAAACATACAGAAGTTGGGGATATGATGGAGCTGCAGAGTCTTCTTTTCAGAATTCTACAGAGCTAGTCAAAGGAATACCTACAGCTCCCGAACTCTTACAAAGTGTGGTTTTCGACCCAAAATCTAGATCAGTGTTCTTCAACTTCAATCCCCAGAAGCTGCTGGGGTTACAATTCCTATCTTCACTGACAACTAGCTAAGATGGCTGGGGATGATGGGAGTAGTAGCCCAACAACATCTGGATACCCAAGGTTGAAAAACACTGGTCCAGACTATATAAACCAGGAAAAGGTGGACTTTTCTTACAGGATCTACTTTGCTTTTTGCAAAAAAAACACCCACAACAAGCAGTTCCTGGTGGAAAAGATGTAAACACAATTAAGGAATTATGAGCCCATAGATTAGATTTTGTGTGTGTGTGTGTTTGTTTGTTTGCTTAACTTTTTCATTTATTTCCCATGTGATGTGTATGAGTAAATCACTGATATCCAGTGCAGGAAAGTTATGCAATGAGCATACAGCTGTAAATGCTTTTATGGAAGCAAACATATACTGTTGATATATTTTTTTTATTAACTCTGTTTTATCTTATGCTCTTCAGCATTTTATCTTATGCTCTTCAGGCTGGTTTTTCCGGCTGGGTTGTTATGGCGGTCTGCTAACATAAAAATAAACTTTCATGTGACGTTGTGGTTTACTTCTCCCACATACAGGGTTTGCCCACAAAGTTTCTCAGCATGGGAAGTTTGAAATGTTGTACATATACAGATAGCTTGGGGCAAAAAAAAAGTTTAATATGAGAATAAACAATTCTTGTTGGTGCAAGTAAGACACATGAGCAGGTGTGTCCAGAAAAAAAGGCAGATGTAAGAAAGTCTGGCTCGGGAACCAAAAGCGAAGGGATTGCAATATCCAGCTCTCAAACAGTGAAAGGTCTTTCTCCTACATGTGACCAGTTTAAGCCTAGAGTCTGACCTTGTTTTGATTTCATCCTGGGCAGGAAGAATAAGCAGTGGCTGTCTGAGAGCCTTTTGTGTTAATGAAAGGGGTATATTGATTACGTATCATCCGCTGTGCCCTTTTATCTCACCTTCCCCCTCCCCAGCAAGCCATTAGCTATTAACCTCTCCAGTAGCAAAGAAGTACCTCTGCACTCCCCCCCCCCCCGCCCACCCACCACAACCCAATTGCTGTAGTCCTAGCCAACTTTCCAATGACGCTCTTCTGCAAACATCAACATGAAGTCATGGGGTTTTAAAGATACCGGGATAGGGGGTTGCTCCCAGAAATAACTTACACCTGTACCTTTCACACTCATAATAAAGAATGCAACGTGGTCATGAATGGCCAAAGAGGGTAAGGGATAGACATTCTGCTTTATAGAGTATACATCTCTCTTGATCCTCACCTACAAAGCAATCAAAGTGGACAGAGAGATTAACATTGCAACTCCTAACCATGTCTACTCAGAGGCAAGTCCCCATTGAACTCAAACTGGTTTTACTTTTGAACAGACAAAGCAAAGGATTCCACTCTGCCAATACCGAGCAGTGCTATATGATAGCACCGCTTCCTTTCATTTGCCTTTGCTTTTGAAGCAGTCTAGGCATAAACATTTACCAATCCGTAGCACTGATTAAACAGGAAGCACTGTCCAACTGATGTGATCAACTAAGCATGATTTGAATATCTGTGGGCAACCAAAACAGGGATCCTACAGCAGGGCATGATTACTGACGCAATCATCTTATTAGAGTCAGAAAAACTCTATAACGGTATTGACCAAAACCCCAACAGAAACCCTGTACCATGGCAATTAAAATTCCTCCAAGAAACCTTAATTGCATGACTTTTATATATTGTGCAAATCTGAAGCAAACTTGGTTTTATTTGCATGGTTTATTTTGCAATTTTTACTGTTTACTTGAACTGGCACTAAAGCCCTGCTTCAATCAGGGGAAATCTTACTCCACTATCCTGCTGGCTTCTGGGGTTTCAGCAGAATTGTAGAGTTGGAAGGGACCATGAGGTTCATCTAGTCCAACCCCCTGCAATGCGGTAATCTTTTTGCCCTATGTGGGGCTCGAACCCACAACCTTGAGATTAAGTCTCAGGATCTATTCACTGAGCTATCATCACCCTAGAAAGCAGTATGGAGACGTGCAAGTGGCCTCACCCCCGTTCTCCCATTCACCCAGTTGCTCTGAATTCCTGAAGATTGTGTCTGTGAATGTCCTGCAGCAGTAGGAACAATTCCCACAAACCTAGAGTGGGTGCTTTTAGAGAAGGGGTGGCTAACGTGTAGCCCTCCAGTTTCAAACTCCCAGCAGCCCCAGCCAGCATGACCAACGATGAGCAGCAACTGTAGCCTAAGATCTGGTCAGCCAACCCTGATTTACTGCCAGGTAAGCTTACCAGATAGGGACGCGGGTGGCGCTGTGGGTTAAACCACAGAGCCTAGGACTTGCCGATCAGAAGGTCGGCGGTTCGAATCCCCGCGACAGGGGAGCTCCCGTTGCTCAGTCCCTGCTCCTGCCAACCTAGCAGTTCGAAAGCACATCAAAGTGCAAGTAGATAAATAGGTACCCCTCCGGCGGGAAGGTAAACAGTGTTTCCGTGCGCTGCTCTGGTTCGCCAGAAGCGGCTTAGTCATGCTGGCCACATGACTGTACGCTGGCTCCCTCAGCCAATAAAGCGAGATGAGCGCCGCAACCCCAAAGTCGGCCACGACTGGACCTAATGGTCAGGGGTCCCTTTACATTTACCTTTACGGTTACCAGATATAAATGCTGAACTTTACAATGCTGGAATTATTGTTCTGTTTTTAAGGATGGACTGGGGAAGATAAAGGCAAAATATGCACCTAAATCTGAAGCCTTTGGAGCCTCTTGGTATTTCTGGTGCTCAACTTCTCTCTCTCAGGAATGAACCCAATGACTAGCTTGCATTATGCATTCTGTCATTGCAGATGTTTTTGCAGCCCATGCCCACACTACAGCTGCCACATCTTATGGCAGCTGTCAGGGGTGGCCCCAGCTGTTTTGGCACCTGAGGCAAAACACAAAATGGCCCACACGTCCCTGCCAGGGAGGAAGGGATGAGTGAAATATACTTCATGAACAAGGAGGGGAATGAAATCAACCTTACCTAATGGTTGAAGTAGGAATCAAAGGTGGGGCAGCCTGTTCTAAATCATGCCAGGTTGGTGCAGAGCCCAGAAGGCAGCCTCCACCATTTCATCCCTAGGGGTGGGAGGAGTCTTGCAATGCCTCCTATTCACCAAGAGAACACTATAGAGGTGGCCGTGGGGCGGTGGCTTCTGAGGAGGCAGCAGATCTCACCTTCAAGGAGCATGCGGCAGCAGCAGCAGCAGCAGCAGGCAATGCATTCCTTGGAAGCTGGATCTGCTGCCTCTATGGATCCTGCCGCCCAAGGCAGTTGCCTCACCTTGCCTCATAGGCAAGCTAGCCCTGACAGCTGTGGAACTGGATGAAATATGCTGGTCTTATAAACTCTCCAGCCTTGCTGCCATCCATAGGCACTGATGTGCCTCCAAGCATATATTCCCAGTGCCTACTGCTTAACATCCTGAAGTGACATGCTAGGTTCTATGAGACACAAGAATTGGCAAACGGCATCCCTAGCAAGACTCTTGAGAGGAATCTTGGCAGGAATCGGAAGATGACTGCATAGCCGAGAGACCATATAATGGTCTTGCCGCTACTTTAAAAAAGTCTTCTTTGGACTGGAATTGACTTCACCTTGCAACTTTGTCCTTCCAAGCTTCTATGTGCCAAGCCAAAATAATACCCAACTGGGGATCCCCCCCCCTCCTCCTACCTACAGCTTTGACCTTCATTGTTCCAGGGCTTCCAAGCTACATTGAAGGACAACACAATAAACTGAAGAACTCAAATATAGGTTTCCCCAAAGATTTGCGGGGGTGGGGTGGGGAGAACGGAAACCAGAAATCAGCATGTGATTTCTTTTTACCAAGCAAGTAAAATGCTTTCCTCTGATGAGCAAACAAGATACAGCAGTTTTGAGCAATCCCCAAAGGACTTTTTTCTTGGCTGATCCCAGCTTGTTGGTGCATCCATCTGTATAACATACAGGTTTAATACCTTGTATTTTCTTGTGCTTTCTTCACGTGTTGAAATTACACAAGCACTTTTTTTTTGGCCACATTAGGAACATGAATCAGATCGCAAATCCATGTAGCTCAGTATCAACTACACCAGATGTAGCAAACCTTGTGTCCTCCATATGTTGTGGCCTACAATTCCCATCAGCCCCAGTTCACATGGCCGGTGGAGAGGGAGGTATAGTTAGATGTGGCTAGTGTCCATTAGGACGGCAGGGCAGAAGTCAGGGAGACCAACAGCAGTTGGTCAGAGTCAACAAATGGCAGAACCAACTAATTTAATTTTGTCCCCATCTTCTACCCTGCCAAGTTCTGCAAGGGTGACATTGAGACTAAGGAGGGGAAGCTGACAGGCAGTGCCACCCTCTGTGGTTGGTGGAGGGGCATGGTCCCCTATTCACCTGTAAGGATCAGTGTATACCAACCTGGATGGTTTTAAGGATGAATTCATGGAATATGGGTTATCAGTGGCTACCAGTCACAATGGCTATGTTCTACCTCCACTTTCTGAGGACCAGCTGCTGAGAATCTTAAGTGAGGAGAGAGCTGTTGCTCTCAGGTCCAGCTTGCAGACTTCCCTCAGGCATCTGTGAGAACAGGACATGGGACTAGATGTGCTGATGTCTGATCCAGCAGATCTCTTCTTATGTCTACAGTTCCCTATAGCACCCAAAATAGGGAACAGTGGCTTCATTTTGGGTTTACAAACCAGGATCAAACTGTGCTTTCAGAGACTGGTTAGTCAACTGACATTAATCTGCAATTCCCCACTTTGGATGTAATGGGAAGCTGTGGTTTAGACTCCAGAACCACAGGACCAAAGTCAATGTGTGATAGCGAGGAGCAAGAACCCCGGCACCCTCTCTCAGGACAGCGAATGACTCTGTGGGTTAATCTAGTGAAAATATTCCTCTATAGTTCCATATTGACGCACTGGGAGCTAATAATTGTGATAAAGGAATGCATTTTATCTCCCATCCTACCTCCAAGGAGCTCACAAAAGTTAACAGATTTTAGCCTAAGTGTTCCACAAGCTAGGTTAGACTCAGAATGTTACTTGTTGTTATTAAATTTATATACTGCTTACACCTCAAAATGGTTTTTAAAAAAACACCTGAAGTCAGCCCTGTATAGAGAATGTTTTAGTGTTTGATGTTTTATTGTGCTTAATGTTTTTATCTGTTGGAAGCCACCCAGAGTGGCTGGGGCAACCCAGTCAGATGGACGGAATAATAATAATAATAATAATAATAATAATAATAATAATTAGAAGTGTATGAACCTGCCATTCAATCCTGACTTCATGGTTTTAGAATAAAGTTGCAGTGTTTGGGGGCAGAAGGGAACTCCAATCTCTTTTCATCTCCTCTTCACTTTCCCAGCTGCATCCCTTCCTCCCTCCCACTTTTACCTTTCATGTTTTCTGCTGTCATCCAACACGCCTTGATGGGAATTATCTCCTCATGGCTCTGTGCAGCTTGCCCATTATAACATAAATATACATCTGGATGGCACCAGTGGGGAATAAAAGACATCAATAAATCACAGCAATTCTATATTTCCTCCACCACCACTATTGATAACATGAGCAACTGCACTGATAGCAAAAGAAGGTTTATCCCTGTAGGTGCTCTTCTGCAGCCCGGCTCTCTGGTGTGGAATAAATGGAACACGTGACACTGGGCAGCACGACAGTCTGCTAGCTCTGCTGATTTTAACAGCTACCTCTAATACAGTGTTTCCTAAACCTCTTTCAGCCAAGGCGTACTTCCCCACCCCTTTCCAAAATTAACAACAGAGGCACACTTCACTCTTGCAGGTTTTACTTTTAGGACACACAGGGGAAAGAAATTATCCTCCATCAGAGAAGCAACCCCTTATGTTTATGTACGCATTGCTGTTCTGGAGCTATCTCCTGAATTGAAGGTGTGCAGTCCAGATCAGCAACTCACGCAGAGATGCAGCTCCCCTAGAGGACAGGCGAGTCTGCTCATCTGAAGCGACTGAGTTATTTCATCCCACCTGATGCTGACATATAACAGAATAAACTGTTTGCATGCATTGCCATGCACAGGATCTGACTTTCAGCACATTTCACCCAGTGCTTGAAAAAAATAATCAATGTTTACCCTGCCAGACGAAACATTCTAGTCTTCATATCATTCTGGGTGGATGCACACGACCAGCTCACCACAGGCTCTTCCAGATTTTATCCTGTGGTTACCATGTGCCTAACTGTTGTGTGAACAGGCCCCGAAAGGGGCATAAATGTGACAGTGATGATGCAGCATTCTTCCTACATATTGTTAAACAGAGAAGATTGTCCAGTACATAACAAATGCTTTTGCAGAGTTTCATGCTGCACCTCCCATCTCCTCCCTTGTTTCTCAGCCCTTCATAACTGGTCAATGGGATCAATCCGTTCTGATGGATTTACATGCCAAGAAAGAAAGGAAGGAAGAAAGGAAGAAAGAAAGAAAGAAAGAAAACTGCTTGGCAGGTGCTAAACCTCCTGAGGTGCTATTCCTAGTGGACATTTTTTCAGGCCTACCTGTAAACATTTAGTAACAATCTTTGAGGATGGCTTATGCTGAATGATTTAACCCAGGGGTCGGCTAATTTTTTCAGCAGGGGCCACCTTGTGGGAGGGGCAGACTATATTTTTTGGGGGGGGGGGGGAATGAACAAGGGACAATGAGCTCCAGAGGGAGGCTGCCTTAAAAGGGCTCCAGAGAGGGGCTGCTTTAAATGGTGGCCGCTTGAGAGGGGTGCTCAGCCAATTGTGGCTCCTGTGTTTTGTGAGCGGCAGGGGCTGGCGGCGGCGGCGGGGGACGATGAGCGGCGCGCAAAAGGGCTCCGGAGAGGGGCTGGCACCAACAAAGCCCAGTCCCCTTCCTCCTCTAGGCAGGGTGGGGAGAAGTCAGGAGGAGGGAGGGAAAAGGCACCGTTGCGGTGTATGTGTGTGTGTGTTTGGGGGGGGGGGAATGGCGCAGCCCGAACGATCAGAATCAGATCCACGCCGATCTACCCGGACTGTCCATAAGCCAGATCCAGAAGGCAATTGGACCGGATCCGGCCCCTGGGCCTTAGTTTGCTGACCCATGACTTAACTGGTATTCAGTGTTGGCGACCCTCAAACGAGCTAAGAGGGAAACTCAGCTGAAATTGAAATGATTCAAAGTTCAAAGTTCAAGGTTGACTCATGGAGTTTGAATATTAAAAAGACACAGAATTCAGCACAGTTGGCACAGTTCTAGTTTAAACGGCAATACAGGCTTCTGAAAACTGAGCATTTAAAAAGCAAACCCACAATGTCAAGGTGACCCCCCCCCCCATCTTCCCTGAAGTAGGTGCAACACTCCCAGACGATCATTTAGAAATTAAAAGCTAGCTGTTACGTTATAATATGCTGACAATGTTAATATTTAGTCTACATCACATGTACTAGCAGAATATTTTCTTTCATATATATATATATATATATATATATATATATATATATATATATGATATTTTTAAAAAACTAAAATGAAATGAATCAGGAGGCAGCCACGTTAATCCCACGAGTTCCAGGAGACATAATGTAAACCACGGCTAAAATTGGTGCAGATGTAATCTTTAATCACGCTTAAGGCTGCAGGGAAAAGGATGGGGAGGGATTAATATGTGAGAGGGGGAAGAACGTATGACCCCGAGGCCCACCCCCAAGCTGTTGAATCATGGATGCCCTGGACCACCCTCCGACTGAAACAGGGGTGGTTAATCTGTGGCCTTTTCAATTCTCTTGGTCTCCAACGTCCATCAGCTCCAGCCACAACACCCAATAGCCAAAAGTGACAGGTGATGGGAGTCCCAAGAACTGTAGAGTTGGAAGGGACCCCCAGGGTCCTCTAGTCCACCCCCCTGCAATGCAGGAATCTCAACTACATGACAGATGGCCATTCAACCGCTGCTTACAAGCCTCCAAGGAAAGAGAGTCCACCAATCCAGGAGCAATACATTGACTGAATTACTGTGCAATCTATAAACATGTGCATTACTTTTCCTGGAATTACTGTGTTTCCCATGTTATACCATTGTTCCTTAGAAATTTTCTGAACAGCAGCATATTCTAAACAGCAGAAAGCTTATCTTGCTTCTCACCCACCTGCCCCTCCGGGCACTCAGTTACACACACACACACACACACACACACACCCCCCCCTGACTCTGGGGCTGGCTTCATCCCCTTCTCTTGGCTACCCCATACATTCTGTCGAAAAAGCTGGTTTCTCAGAGAGCCCAGTTGCACCTGCCACTGGAAATCTCATGCCTTGCTGTTATTGATGTTTTCTGTTTGTTTGCAAGACAGAGGAAGCGGATGAGAAAACCCAAACGTTTCAAAAGGAAAGGAAATCGACATTGAAAACCTGACCCTTGCCTCCCCTTCCATGCCCATTCACTAGGAGCCAGTCACATCCTCCGATTCTCCCGTGTTTGGTGGGAAACCTTGCAGATCTCTCCCCACCATCCCCTCCGCTCCCACTGCTGTCACACTGCGTTGCCTGGATCCTGCTAAGTTTCCTCTGGGAGTTTCCTCAAATTGTTCAGGTTGCATTCGCGGTAGGCGACTCTCCCCTCCCCTCCTTCTCGCCCTCCCTGGGAGCAGCTGGGCGATACGTGGCGTCTATGCTTTCACCATGTATTATTAACACTTACAAACAGGATCTGACTCCAGGCAGTGCTTGTGCCACTGGATTACTTCCTAATCCAAGCTGTAAAGGGCTGCCCCTGTCTGCTTGCCCCATTTTATTATTATTTTAGACAGAGGAAGCTGGTGTGTTTTAATTGGTGATTTTCCAAATGACTGCCTCTATTCCTAGCCTGCAAAAGAAACATGCCTCTTTAACCAGTATCAATAACCCTGGGTCCGGCTGCAATCCTAACCCCAATTTACTTCAGGTTGAACCCAACTGAATTAAACAGGATTTACTTCTGAGTAAAACATGGTTAGGATTGCTCTCTTGAGTTTTCCTTCAGGAAAACAACAACAACAACACATACACCTTTTTTCTTTCAAAATACCCTACACTTTTCCTCTGTCGATTCTTTTTCAGTATTCCCTAAACTATTTCTGGTATCTGTGAAACTATTTCTTCTTTTAAAGTAGTTTTTTCCCTGAGCTTTTATGAAACACATTTTCACTTGGACTTTTTGAAAAGAGCTGCAACGGATATTGCCACAATGTGAAATGACAGCAACCACAATGAGGATTGTGATGATGATGATGATGATGATGATGATGATAATAATAATAATAATAAATAATCTCCACTGTGGATTGGGAAGGGGAGGGAAGACAGTGATATTCCTGGGAGAAATTAGGCAGTGAGAACCAGGAACTTGCAGACAGCATCCGCAGCTGCAAAAGAGAAGCACGTGCCAACAAGACAAGTGTGTACACACACACACACACCCTATCACTGCACCATGAAAAATGTCATCTCCATTTGTATATTGCAGCACAGGGTGTTTGGGGAAAGGGATGTCATTCAATATGGGGCAGCACCAGAAGCAGATAACAACCCCCCAGATATTCATTTTATGGGACACAGCTACTGTGTAGCCTCAATGTGAAACTATAATCCAGTTCACATAAGATTCTCTTATGTGCTCATGGAGGATAAGGCTATCCCACATGGATTTGAACTGCTTGTGAAACACACACACATACCAATCCATTCTTCAAGGAACTTAAGATGAATTATGCCCTGAAAGGTATGGCACCGCCACCACCACAATGTGCAGGAGTTCTAGCAAGTATGGAAGTGCCATGCATCACCACTGCCACGGACTCCTGTGGAATTATTAAACACACCTGTCCTTGAACCATAGCACCAAGTAATCTCCACGTGCAAATACAAGAGCAGCAAGTTCCTACCGGTACCGATCAGCCATGCAAAATGCATCTTCCACCATCCATCGCCACCACCCCGCCGGGGGCTGTAATAGTGTTCTTTAATAGAGCACTCTGTACATAAAACTGCAGGAGCCCTTTTACTTCCTAGAGGTGCACTGTAGGTAATGAAGCTTTTGGAACCCCATGCCTGCTGGGCTCAAATCTATGCCAGCTCTGTGGAATGACACTCCAGAGAGTGACTGAGGACAGGAAATGCAGGCTCTGGCTTTCATCCATGTCATTGCAAGGAATGAACATGATGGCATGACCATGTTGCACTTGTGCCCAATAATTCTTCTGCACACCCACCCACCCACCCACCCTTGTTCTCAATCAGGTTTTGTACACTCTGATGCTTAAATGCTTCCAAGCTTATAAAACATGAAGTAGCGCTGGCTATTGTAATATAACATAATGGCAGCAATCACAGCTTGGGAAACGTGAGTTAAGAGGTTTCTGAAGGGCCCATCAAGCTGGCGAGGTTGCTATTTTCACACTACGCACAAGGTTACCAGGAAAAACAAAAGCAGCCCTGCTCTGGCCTTCTCAGGAGCCTAGCATAACATGAAAGTAACCTTCCTCCAACTCCCTTAGGAGTGCACAGAGAACAGGGGAGATGGGGTGAGATTTCTCCCATCCCACCGGGAAACTGGGAGATTGTAGGAGTGTGATGCAAAGGTGAGGAAGGGTGCTGGGACACCTGGAAGGGATAAATAAATGTCCTCTCTCCCTAATATCTTTCACTGGGTAAGGGACTGACTCCCTGATGGATCTTATCTGATGCCCCCCACCACCAAAAAAAAAGAATCTTGGAACCAGCCTTTCAGTTTCATAAAGGCAGAACAACATACTCCAAAGCCAAGGACTGAGAAGCCAGCAGATTCCTGGACAGTTTGGGCACAATCAAGGTTTTGCTTTTCCTTGGCAGTTTGAATGTTAAAAGGCTTTCCAGCCCATGGTAATGAAGCCAGCATTTGGAAACCTACGTGATCAGGAGATACATAGCCATACCTTCAGCAGAGACTGAAGTAACATAAAATAAAACACACACAGTAAAAGGGGAAGCAAAGCTGCCTGTTTGCTGCAACCGGTCTCACTGGCCAATGCCTGCATTTGGAGCCTTTTACGTTACTGTTGCAGATATTGCCTGCACCAAGGGAAGGAAACCAGGCTGCCAGGCTAGCTTCTGCCCATCGTTACTCCACATTGCATCAGTAGCTACACCTCCCAGAAGGGACCGTTTCACGCTACCAAAACCACACAAGTCTGGTCCAAGGGATTTACTAAAGGGTGCAGATTCCCATTTCAAATATTGCAACTGTATACAGAGTGGAATGGGGGGGGGGGGGAGAGAGATACAGGAGAGAGGTGGCAGAATTGTGGGGGAATAGAATGCATATCTACCTCATGGCATAAACTGGTGCAGAAACATCCAAACCTTTTATGTAGGGTTCCATCCCAAGAGCTTCTTAGCATCACAGAGCAATTGCAAGGTATATGTCACATGCCCTTCCCACTAAACACACCAACATTTTAATTGTGTTCTGCATGAGTTTACTGCTGCTCCATGAAATTTGCATGCTATATGTTATGTACTGAGTTGAATAGGATCCAAAATGCAGCAGTTTGCTCGGTCCTAGAACAATAGGCTTCAGAATGCAGCAGTCTGATTGGTCCTAGAACAACAGGATCCAGAATACAACAGTCTGATTGGTCCTAGAACAATAGGATCCAGAATACAGCAGTCTGATTGGTCCACAGGAGCCACCCAATCCAGCTCCAGGTGGAAGTGAATCCTCAACCTGATTGGCCTACAGGAGAATCCCGGAATTAGCCAATCACGGGGGGCCCATTGTGTAAATAATGTATATAAAGCAGACATCCTGGGGGGGGATTCCATTCCTCCTCACCACTATGAGCTGAATAAAGAGCATGAAATCCACTCTCGACTCTGAGTATATTTCACTATACTAGCAGAGGGTGCATGGGCATCTTAAATTTGACATGGCAAGTTAGCAGCTGTCCATGATGGGTGGGGTCGCATCTACGATGCAACATTAACGAAGAGCAAGGCCGAACATTTTTTCATCTTGGATACAGATAAGGGGGAAGCAGGTATGAACTAATTAGAGAACACTTCTTCGATTAAATGAACACCCCCCCCCCATGTTTTGCAATTATTATTTTTAAATGAGAAGGCCAGGCTTCCCATTTGAATCTCGGAGCATTGCTAAGCCATCTGTCTGCATTTATCCAAGGCGCTGCTGACTCAGTGCCTGCCACTCTTGATGCTTCCCGTTATCTGCCTGCCTCCCCAGCTTCACTTACACGAGTCAAAATTAAAACGGGTAAGTGTCCCAGAATGAAGAGGAGGAAAGACAAGCCTGATGACAGACACATTCTTACATACAAGCCTTATCTGGTGCTTGCATCCTCTCCCCCAGCACACATGATGTCCTTCCCATCAGCACTTAATAATAATAATAATTCAGAGGTGGAAGTGTGGGGTGGAGGAGGAAGGGGTAGAGAATGGGAAGAACAAAACGTAGAGATGCCAGATGTCCCGTAATGCATTGGGCCAGATAACTTGGCAAAAGCAACAAAAAGAAAACAACGAAAAGGGGAGGATGGTAGATCCTAGTCCAAGAGAGAGAATAGCATCCTTGTATTGCAGTCTGTGGGTACCTAGCAGTTCGAAAGCACATCAAAAGTGCAAGTAGATAAATAGGTACCGCTCCGGCAGGAAGGTAAACGGCATTTCCATGTGCTGCTCTGGTTTGCCAGAAGCGGCTTAGTCATTCTGGCTACATGACCCGGAAGCTGTACGCCGGCTCCCTCAGCCAATAAAGCGAGATGAGCGCCGCAACCCCAGAGTGGGCCACGACTGGACCTAATGGTCAGGGATCCCTTTACCTTTTTAAATGCAGTCTGTGGGTACATCTATGCATTACTTGACCATCTGTTCTGATAGTGTGGCACAGGGAATCTGTGCTACTGGACAACAATGTACCGTCATTCCAGACCATTGGCCATTTTGGCTAGAGGATGATGAGAGCTGGAGTCCAACAACATCGGGAGGTCCACAGTTTCCCCATCCCTGCAAACTACATATGAGATAGTGTTTTTCCAACCTAGCCTTTTCCTTGACATGCTAGTTTTCTGAAAGTGAGGACAGCTTTTATTTTTTTTGGTATGGAGACAGGGATGGTTGGGTCTGGCAATTTCTAGTCCATGCAAATTTTGCATCTTAAGTTCTGTTCCTGCATTAAACTGCATTTTAAAAAAATCCAAACAGAAAATAATATTTAAATACTTGTCTATCTCAATGTATTAGTTCCAAACTTAATTTATCCTAAAATATGCATGTTAGGATGTTAAACACATGCCTGCGTATTTTTTTGAATGGAGAACTATATTGCGAAATTCAGACAAATGGGAAATCCAAAGGATAATTGTGCTTCAGTCTGCAGATTAGGAGGTGGCGATCATGCCAGTTTGCCTTGGAATTCACAGAAAAGTATTTTCTCAAGCACTCCCAATGTGGAGGAGCATGGGGAAGCATGTGAGCTCCCACCCACCTGAAGTGACAGACATTTCACACTTGGGCCAAAGGTTTTGCAGAATTTTTAATAGCCATTCAAGCATTATTGATTCAATAGTGGGGGTTGTTGTTTTGTTTGTTACTATGGTATGCATTTATGTGTTTTTATATTGTACGCAACCCCGTGATCCTCAGATGAAGGGCAGTATAAAAATTTAATAAATAAATAAATTTCAAATGCAACAAAATTGCATACATATCTGATTTTTTTTTACCACCTCCAGATCAAAGTGATCATGATAAGTTGATCAACGAATTGTTATGATTTTATTTTATTTTATTTTCAGAACTATAAACAAACTGGACAGTGATCAGTTTTGCAAGAAAGTATCAGGAGCAGAAATGGGGCTTGCAGAATAGGTTCAGGTATTTATCATTGAAGAGCTAAAATACCTGGGACACGGTCTAAACAACCTTCCCCCACCTTGATATTTTCCAAATCCTTCAGCCCACAATGTCCAGAAGTTCCAGCCAACATGGGCAGGGATGGTGGAGTGTACGCATTTTCAAACATTTTTGGTAACTGCATCTATGCACATTGTTTAGTTGAGAACTAAAAACGGTAATACAGTTGTACCTCAGAAGTCGAATGGAATCTGTTCTGGAAGTCTGTTTGACTTTCAAAAAGTTTGGAAGCCAAGGTGCGGCTTCCGATTGGCTGCAGGAAGGTCCTGCAGCCAATCAAAACCCATGGAACCCGTGCCGGGCGTTCGGGTTCCAAAGAACATTCGCAAACCAGAACACTCACTTCTGGGTTTGCGGTGTTTGGGAGCCAAAACGTTTGACTCACAAGGTGTTCAATTTCTGTGGTACGACTGTACACTCATTCTCCTAAAATACAGAATGGTGTGATTTAACTTTCTCAGGCTCATGTCTCTGTATTCAGTTTTAGCTCCCATGTGAATTCAGGCCTGTGTGTGCCCCTTCTCTAACAGGAAACCTAATTTGGACCAGTCTGCCTGCTCAGATTACAGCCTGTGCCTGCGAGTACGACAATAATGAAAAGCCAGCAATGGTTGTCATTTTCTAGTGGACATTAGCCATTAAGATCTAATAAAAGGTGATTTGCCAAGCTAAATCTGCCTCCATAGAGACAGAAGTCTCTGTAGCAGTGAAATAATGGGTGACTGGCAAGTCATGAAATTGGGTGTTAGTCCGTGACAGCGAGGAGCCTGTCAAACTAGGACTTCATCTCACAATCATTCATATAGTGAAGAAGTCAGGTTAGGAACTAGATAACATAGATGATTTTTTTAACACAAGTTAGCAAACTCTCTCCAAAGGAAAAGGAAAATTGACCCTGGCACCGCAGAACTCAGGAGAAGCAACATTTTGATTTGGTTTCATTCACAATGGCTGCAATTTCCAGCAAGCTGACATGTCCGCGCAATGCAACAGGATCTAACCGGGGGCAATTTTCTGATGTTCTATTCCATGCCAAACCTCGGTCTAAATCGGTTTTCCAAGCTGGGCACTTTAAAAAAAGCAGTGGATAAAGGGGGACAAATCAACCAAGATGGATGCAGGGATATACAAAGTACCAAAAGAATCAATCTGCTCAAACAATGTCTGGCTTCTGATCTTTTTCTCTTTTTTTAACTACCTGCTGCCCTAAGAACTAGAAATATATTTTTTGAAGTAAAAATAAAAGCGGAGGTTCCAAAGCCCAACTTTGTGCCAGACACATGGGATGGATGTTTGTGGTCCAGTTCGGAACCTGCAAAGTTATCCCTGCTGAGCATCCCAGTGGAAGTGGTCGCATGGAGGAAGCAATGTCTGACTCAGAATGACCACACTGATGGGTGTTTGGAAGACTCAGTATGGAAAACATTATAGCATCTGAACCAAGCCTATAAGCCAGACAGTTCAACTCCTGCCCCAAGGCAGGATACCCTCTATTTAAAGCAGCCACCTAACATTTATGGCCTCCCCCTGCTAAAGCCCACAATGGCTGATATTTGCTTTCTTCAGCATGGTCCCCTTTGAAGCCTATAACTCTGCCGATCTGTTTTGAGACGGAACGCAAATGGCACCACAGAAACCTCATCCTATTTTAGCAGCCTCTCAAGGAATACACGAGGCCCCATTTCCTCTGCTAATGCTATAATCTGGCTGTGGCTGTATGACATCGTATTGATGGCTCTTGATCCAGAATGCTGGGTTTTATTGGAAGCATAAATGCTGATTGGCTGGAGCTGAGGTTTATTTTGTGTGTGTGGCGATGAAACTATTACTGCTGGAGCTGAAAGCAGGGCCAGCACCATGACAAAATGGCCCAAGTCATAGGTTGTATATATACGTATATATTTATTACAGGGGGACGCAGGTGGCGCTGTGGGTAAAACCTCAGTGCCTAGGACTTGCTGATCGTATGGTCGGCGGTTCGAATCCCCGTGGCAGGGTGAGCTCCCGTCGTTCGGTCCCAGCTCCTGCCCACCCAGCAGTTCGAAAGCACTCTTAAGTGCAAGTAGATAAATAGGTACCGCTTTATAGCGGGAAGGTAAACGGCGTTTCTGTGTGCTGTGCTGGTGCTGGCTCGCCAGCTGCAGCTTCGTCACGCTGGCCACGTGACCCGGAAGTGTCTTCGGACGGCGCCGGCTCACGGCCTCTAGAGCGAGATGAGCACGCAACCCTAGAGTCGGACACGACTGGCCCGTACGGGCAGGGGTACCTTTACCTTTACCTATTTATTACAGGCACACAAAGCTTCTATCAAAGGCCAACTCAGTGCCAGTTCTGTCTAAAACTGTTTGCAGCAAGAATATACCTATATATCAAAACACACATGCATAGCACTCTTTGTCCCCTTTGAAATATCATAGCCACAATTTTCCAGGCACATAATGCCCTATAGAAAGGAAATTTGGGATGACTGTACACACAGACAAATAAGAAGTAGGAATGAGAATGGTCCTCAGTGTGCATGTGTGATCCCATTGTTTGGTTTATCCCCCCCCCCCCCCAGTTACAGTATTAGACACCTTTCTGCTAAATAAGTTTTTAAAGGGACTTACAAAAACAATACAAAATATACATGCTCCTCCCATGTTAATTAACTTGGGCTCACGCTGCTACTCTTCAGAGGCCTCAGGAGGAACAGCCAGCTGTTCAAGGAGTGCCCTGACTTCCTAGCTCTTTTGGAAGGTGGCAGAACCCAGAGAGTCACTTGCAGTCTCTTCAGCTGCCTGAGGTTGAATGCCTGGCCATTAAACAGTCATGGAAGAGAAGTGCACATCGTCTTCAAATAAATAGTTCTCAGCTGCAGATGAGAAGAGACAGACTGGCAACCACTCTGGAATCTAATGAGCACGAACGAAATCACTTCACTGCTGATAACACAAGCAAGCAATTATATTAATGAACAAACCAAAAAGCCAGCCCCGACCTCCTGTGGTTTACACGGCACCGGAATCAGCTGTGTGTCACAAGCTGCATCGAGTAAGTCCCTGTCACACTCACACACAAAAAAACCACATTTCTGTTTATGGTTCCATTTCCCAGTGTGCACGTCTCCTCTGCTCTGCTGACCTGCTTCTGTTCTATTCCATCTCCAGCTTTTCTTCTTCAGCTGGTCCTCCAATTATCTTCAACAGACCTCTTCTCCCTTTACATTTTCATAACACACGTCCTACGATCTCCCATGAACATGCATTGTGTACCTCTTCATGTAAGGACATTCTGGATCCCTCCTAGATCAGACCAAAGGCCTGTTTAGTTCTGCATCTTGTTCTCACAGTGGCCTATATGTTGCCTACGGGAAGCCCAAAATTAGAGCTTGAGTGCAACAGTGCCCAGCAACTGCCTCTAATAACTTCCTTGACTTTGCTTGTTAATCATGCTGCCTTTTTCTTGGCCCTGCAGGGACCTTTCCTGATCAGTGGTATACATTCCAGCTGAGTTTCAATAACTGTGGTTTTGAACAAGCATTCTGGAGATATAATACATGTCATCCTGGCAATCAGTTCTAATGAGACCTTCCCCAATATTTACTCTTGGACGTGGGACACCTTTTTCACAACTCTCAGATGGTCAAAGACTCTGTGGATTCGTTTGCTGGCCCCATTAGATGTTCCTTCCTAGATGCCTCTTGTTCTACTGGCATTCCATCTTTTTCCTTATTGGCATTCCACCTGAGGTCACCTTCTCCTGCAGGCTTCTCTCACAATCCCTTTTGCAATTCACCAAGCTCCTGCCATGAACATCCATCAGCCGCCTTGCCCCTTTGTAGGCCATTCTGTACCATCTCCAGCTGCCTCTCTGCACTTTCCTCTCTGGTTCTTCTGCACAGCTCAATTTTAATTGTGTCTTATATTAGTTTGCCTGTTTTATTGACCCGTTAGCTGTCCTGGGAACAGCAGTGCTGAAGGGCAGCATGTACATTTAATGCATAAAAAAACCCCTGGCCTCTCCAAACTCTGACTCACCTTTGCAGCATCCAGCTGTCAGTGTGGGGATGAAACACCTCAATATGCCACCCACATGTAAAATCTACTGCATATAGGCCAGGAAAAGATCTGGTAATCAGCTTCCTCATTTTGGCCTATACAGATTGGATTTTGCAAGCAAGGCCACTTTTGAATGTGATGTCCCCCTCCATGTTGGTAGCTCGGATTGTGGAGGTGGGTCCAGTGTGCTGGTTAGGTGGGGGTGGGGTGCTTGTGATCCCCAACACACGATAGGTCCAATCAGGGTAAAGCATCATCCAATTCATCTCTGTTATATAAACAGAAGGATATACAGGGTTAAGTACTTAATTCGTTCTAGTGGTCCGTTCTTAACCTGAAACTGTTCTTAACCTGAAGCACCACTTTAGCTAATGGGGCCTCCTGCTGCTGCTGTGCCGCTGGAGCACGATTTATGTTCTCATCCTGAAGCAATGTTCTTAACCCGAGGTAATATTTTTGGGTTAGCGGAGTCTGTAACCTGAAGCGTATGTAACCTGAAGCGTATGTAACCTGAGGTACCACTGTATACAAAAGAATGCACAATCAGTTTCCTTGTTGTTAGCATAGAAACAAGAAGCCTGCAACAAGCAAGGACCTCATGTGCCCTGTGGAGACATTAAAGTTCTGAGGCTGAGTTTACACAAGGCCTGTATATGTGTTCTTCCTAACCCTGAAAGGGTGCCACTGTTTCCATGCTTAAAAAGCAGAGACCAAGACCCAGCTCTTGGCCAAGATTAAATAAGACAAGGGCATCCATTCAACTCATTGTTTTCTGTAAAGCTCACTGCAGAGCAAGGCACTCATATTTACACAGCAAAGGAGGGTGGGTCAAGATTGGGGTCAACAACACAGAACGCAATTTTCCCTACCTTATAGAAACAACTTAACATATAGGGATGTTTTTGCTTCCATTGCTAACCAAACTTTAAATCTCCAAATACAATTGGGATAGTATAGGACAAGGTTTGCTAACCTGGTGCCCTCCAGATGTTTTCGACTACAACTCCCATCATCTGGAGGGTGCAAGGCTGCTGAAGGCTGGTATAAAAGAATCAAATCCAGTTCTCCAGTGAGAATTTGGTTGGCTTTCAATCCAGGCCTTTCCCCCAAGTACTTGAAAAGCTGCCATCTTTCTATGTGAAGATGAAGATAAGACTACTAGTCTGTTTTCTCTCCCACTGCCCCAACACACACACTTTCCCACTCCTCCTCTGCCGCTGCCGCTGCATGGAAAGAGCTTCTACAGGCAATTAGAGGAATCTCAAGTAAGACAGTGTCAAAAGCAGGCAGGCTTCCACTACATTACAGCTATAGAGTTGCTGTGGCAGAGATAGCAGATGACACACAGGCGGACAGGATGTCAAACGAGGACACTGCCCAGAATGAGGCTTCCTAAGAGCTATTTACCAAAAGCGCAGGAGCCTCTGGGAGTCATTGGCAAAAGCAGTACCTGGAAGGCAGTTCTTAAAGGAGCGGCTTCAAGATTAGGATCCTCAGAATGAAAGAGGCAGGCATCCTCACCAGGGACCTGGAGAAGAGAGACACTGCTTCTTCAAATCTCACCTTCCCAGGCTAAAGTATCTTCACTGGATAGATTAACTTTATCCTAATCTGTTCAAGGGTCAGACAGGATGATAACACTGGCATAGTATCTGTGCCCTCAAGTGCAGGGTTTGGTGGTTGTTGTTCTTTTTAAAAAAAAACAACAACCTCAAATTGCCAGCACAAGTCCCGTGATCTGAATCAGGACCACAGTCCCACTAGGGTTCAGCGAATCAGTCCATTTCAGCTTCTGCCCATTTCTCGTTTTTGCAGTCTGAAGCTCAGTTCCCCACATACCCATGCCAATCTGAGAATTTGGTTTTAAAAAAGAAAGAAAGAAAAGAAGTCCTTGCGAAAATTCACCATACCTTTTGCAATTACCCCCAAATAATGCATTTTTGCATGATAGTGAAAACATGATTATTATTTTTTAATGGTCACTTTACCCAATTGACACACATTACTTGGCAATGTAGAATTGCATTGCAAAATTCAGAGAACTGCAAATTTTGAAGGATGGCTGTGTTTTGGTTGTATCGTGTGTGTTTTTATGGAACTATGAATGAAGTAGGTTGCCTTTAAAGATGAACTGAATTGAATTTCTCACACATCCCTATCTCCCCTACTGAGGCACTGATCTAAACCAGGCCTCTCACAATGGCAAATCAAGAGCGGAAGGGGGTGGAACCCTGAAGAACTTGTGTACCTTTAGCTTCTCTTTACTGGTTTTATTTATTTCATTTTACTCCCAATAAAACCTGTTACCTGCTTTTCAAAATCCAAGATTTTATCCAAGGTGGCTTACAACATCTGGTAGCTATTGTTGATGGGACACTGTAGCATTATGGCAGAAAACCCCCTCATCTCTACACACAAAGGCCAAGGTATCCACCTTCAATCTGAAAGCAGACACTTTCCTCTGAAAAACATACCCAGCCCCAGAACTACTTACTGTGAAAATTTAAACACCAAGAAAAAGCTTGCCACATGAAACTTCAGCTATCCTTGTTGCGCTGTCCTGGGAGAAAAGGAACGTGGCGGAGTTCTTCCATAAAGCAGGGGTTGGGGAACCTTTGGTCCTCCAAATGTTGGCCCATCTATCATTCCTGGCTATGGGCCATGATGGCGGGGCAAGCCACACCTGCTGAAATCTCTTCCACACAACCATTAAAGGTACAGGAGCCTTGTCTTCTTTTTCACCTGACGACCCTTACCTATAGTTCAAGCAAAACCAGATTGGATGGGTCTAGCAGACCACTGAAGCCTCCACCCTCACTGCGATTTAGATTCCTTTTTTAAAAAAAATACTGAAGAAGCAATAAATATCCTCTTCTTTGCTGCCCCTACTGCCAAGAGAATGATCTCAAGGCCTGCAGTGGACTGGTGAACAGGATGCAGTTGTCAGAATTTGCACATGAAATAGGCAGGTCGAGAAAGATGGGCTGCAGGCTTTCTAAAGGAAATGTTGAGAAGGGGCCTTTTCTGTGCAGCGCAGTTGAAAGTGCAGGAACCTGATGGCACGACACAAAACTTGAGAATATGAGTGTGAGAGAGTCGAGGGCTCTTCTGCGTTTCATTATTCTCCATGCACCCGTTTGTGGAAGCAATAAGAATGCAACTGTGCACTTGCGTGGCACCGAGGACATGCAGCCTGCACATGCTTTTCAGTGCACAGGCTGGTGTGCATGTGCATGCAGCCGAGTGCCTATCTGCCTCGCTCTCTCTGTGTGTGCTTTAAAAAGCTATGAAGGTGTAAAGAAATGGATCATATTCCAGGAAAATGCACAGCAGTGTGGCTTCTGCCAGTCCACTGGGGCCCATTATACTAACAGCGTGTCCATTCAGTCTGATATATAAATTACTAATGTAAATTAATGGATAATTGAAGCCCTTTAGTCCTAAATATTTAAATAATTTAATGGGCAATTAAGAGAGGGGAGGGCAGGAACAAGGGAGAAAGAGAATCTTTAACTCCATAAGTAGAAGATGCTGTCTTGGGGTTGGAGGAGAGAAAAACAGCTGTCATATGTCTTGAACTGATCCTGTCTGTTGGCATGCTGATTGCCAGTTCTAGAAAAAGCATCTTGCACCAGGGTTGGAATTTTAAAAAATAAAATAAAATAAAAATATTTAGGAGCTATTCAATGACACCACACTGAAAATAAAACTGTATGCTTTTCCTAGGCACCAGCAGCAGAGTTTTAGAAGCATACACAACCAGATAGTGGGGGTTTGTTTCTCTTGTGAATAATATTCAGCTCCCTCTGAATAATAATAAAGATTCCATCCTGCACACAGAGAGAAGTTTGGCAGGTGCAACTTTCCTCACAACAGCAGCAGGATGCCGTGAGAAGATTCACCTGTGACATTACCCTCCCTCTTCCTGCTTATGTAGGAAGGTCTTTAAGAAATGGCAACACTTTCTGGGATGGATCCAGTCCTCATTATACATACACTTACTGCAGCTGTTCACAGAACACATTTTTCATATTTGTTAGCTCCTTTTTATTATATTTCCCCCCACCTCCCTGTATTCTGCATCTAAATCAAAATAAATAGGCGGCAGATCATATTCAAAGCGCTATTGTGACTTGCGATTCATTTTCTGTATCATTTCCCACCCGCCCCCTTCTGTTCACCACACACAAAAACACACACATTCACTACCATGCTATGAGCATACAGCGGTCTGTTTTGAACACTGTTAACCAAGCCATTTATTCATTCAGAATATTCTGATGTCCTGGGCACATTTTTGTATACATAAGGCAGTGCTAGATACTGTACATGCTCATACCTGCACAACTACATAATTATAAATCATGAGTGTGTGTGGGGGGGGGGAGTGCTTCTTATAATGTCAATCCACAGACCTCAGAGTGCTCTGTAAAGGGAGGAAGTTTTGGTGAATGTGCATTCGCTTTGCACACACATACACGTGGGCTGGTCACGTACTTTCTAAAACTAAACCTGTCTCTATGATGCTGCCATAATTTCAGAATTTGTTCCCAAAGATACAGCATTGGGAGTGCTCTTAAAACCCTGGGACACCCACAAAAGGACAAAAAGGAGCCCTGTGTTACCTGGACACTGAGTGAACAACGAGGCAATGTGTCTCTTTGTGCATTTCATACACACCTGCACACCAACACAGATCGCTGCAGTAGACGTGTCTTTGCTACCTACCTACCTATAGACCATGGGTAGGCAACCTAAGGCCCGTGGGCCAGATCCGGCCCAATCGTCTTCTCATTCCGGCCTGTGGACGGTCCGGGAATCAGCATGTTTTTACATGAGTAGACTGTGCCCTTTTATTTAAAATACATCTCTGGGTTATTTGTGGTGTATAGGAATTCGTTCATCCCTCCCCCCCCAAAAAAAAATATAGTCTGGCCCCCCACAAGGTCTGAGGGACAGTGGACCAGCCCCCTGCTGAAAAAGTTTGCTGACCCCTGCCATAGACAAACACAGGCACGCACACACCCCTTGCCTGTCACTACGAATGGTATTTTCTCAGTAAACAACAACTACAGCTTTTGTTGACTAACCAACTAGTTAATGCTTACTAATAATAATGCACAGGCATGTGCCATTGGGGGGTGGCAGTGGTAGGATGCAGCAAAGTTGCTAAAGTTTCTGCAAACTCTGCTGTGGGTTTTTCATTTGAGAAAAGCTGCACTACGCCATTCCCAGCCTTTCACCGATGGCTGGAAGAGATCACAGCAAAGGCCTGGTGACACAATAAGAAAACATGTAATGGTGCTGTGGGGGGGGGGGGGAGAGAGAACAGAAGACATTTAACAAAAGCAGGGGGGAGAGAAACAATAGTTCCTCAAGAGCATACAATAGTGAATAGAGTTCAAATTGCATCCTGAACGATCTCTCTTGGGGAAAGGATTATAAAAGACACCCCCTCACTTTTTGTTTTTGTTGTTATTTTTTCTTTATTTGTAGTCCAAAGCAAACATGTTCATTTTTATATTCTAAAAAGGCTAAATGTGGAGGAGCCAGACAGGAAGCGAAAACCATATGGGAAACATCTGGCGCTGCTTTGCTGCAAGACATACAAGAGCAGTAGTTCTTGAGATACCTGCTGTTGTCTCTACAAATTAGGCAGGGAAACAGTATTGTCAAATGTTTGGTGTTCCTCCCCGCCCTCCCCCCATTATTCCCCCCTCCTTACTTTACTTTCTCTGAAAATGCTGCTTTACACAGGGCTCATGGCTAATTTTCCTTTTTCTTTTACAGCAGGGACTATCCATATCCTACGCTAAAGAGCAGAGCAATTTCCAAAAGAGAGCCCTGGAAGTGTACAAGGTTTCCCTTCCCATACTGCCCCCCCTACCAAAAAGCTCTCATTTTGCTGTACTAAACTGGAAAGCTTACTGGGCTATAAACACACACTTGCCTGCACCTGCAGAAACATTTTCATGCACAAAACAACAGCAGAGGTGAATGGCAACATCAGTCCCCCCTCCCCGCCATATTGCTGCAGTAGCCAATGACAATGGATCCATTTCCCCCACCTCTAAAATAACTCATCCCAGCAACAGCCCACAGGAGACGAGAATGAAAGGCACAGGGTATATCTGTAGCAACCAGAGGGACCCCTCAGGACGCTTCAGGCAATTGCGACAGCTCTGCGGTGGCCCAGCTGAGAGAGGCAAGCCACATGCATCGCCTTGACAAGCAGCCTTAAAATCATTGCAATGGTGCAGGTAATGGGATACAAGAAACATATGTGCCTCTGCGATAAACCGAGACGGCTCTAACTATGGCTTCTGAAGAACGCAAGGTTCGCACATGGCCTTTGTATTAGCACAATTTGTGCGCACCCATGAACGCTGGGCAAAGCACCTCAGTATTCTGTTTCCGACATTCTTTAATGTGAGGCATACAAGGAACTGAGGAAACTGGAAGGAAGAGAAAGAAGGGCCGGGATGCATTTTGTGTCCCCACTTTCATTAATTCCCACCGTGGTTCTTCTGTTCACATGCGACTGCAGTTGTGTGGGATTGGTTTTCCCCGGGGTATCACAGAATCATAGAGTTGTAGAGTTGGAAGGGACCAGGTGGATTATCCAGTCCAACTCCCTGCAATGCAGGAATCTTTTGCCCAACGTGGGGCTCAAACCCACGACCCCGAGTCTCAGGCTCTGCTGACTGAGCTATACAAGGCAAAGCAATATTACAGCAGCTGTGGCTGGAATGAATTGCAATAATCTTCCCTGCTTGCAGGACTGTAGCTAGGGGATGGTGAGGTGGGCCCCGGCCAGGGGTGCAGACAATTGGGGGGGGGGGCAAAATTGGCTTAAAAACATGTCCATAAATATAAATATTGATTATTGCCTCACAAGAAATTGCTTTAAATAGAGGGTGAACTGAATGGACAGGGGTGGGGTGTTGGAGGATAGGCAGAAGGAAGAGCTAATTTGTCCGTGACTAGGGGGTGCAATCTGGACGGTTCTGCCAGGGGCGCAAGATCACCTAGCTACAGCTCTGCCTGCTTGATCGTCACTCAGTCAGGAGAAAGAGTAACAACTGAGGGGAGAGAGATGCAAACAATTGGTTCCCACCAGCATGGTCCCAATATTCACATACATTCTACAACACTGCGGACCCGTACAACAGGGAAGGCAGAGCCTCTGTGCGCGTTTGTGTCTGAAGGAGGAACAAACTTCAGCTAGCATGTTGGGTAAACACATGGGGGAGCACCCAGGGACAGGTGTGCTGGCTCCACTCACACATCACTGTTCTGGTTGTCTCCCATCATGTGGAGGATGACCACATTCAAGAGGGGACTGCCCTGTAATCACAAAGGGGTCTCACACTTCGCCAGGTCCCCTTCATTGGTTGGAAGGTGTCTGGACTGGGGAGCAGAGCTAGCGCACCGATCCCTGTAACTCCCCATCATGCACTCCCTGAAGATGCCAACAGAATGCCTGAAGCTGCTCTCAATTATGTGCAGAGCTACCACCCTCCTTGAAAACATCTCAGACACCAGACCCTGAAGACACAGAGAAATTGCTATTGGATGGGAGAGGAAGCGCCACAAGGGGAGCACCAACCTTTTAGGGGACAAGAAGGGGCAGGAAATCAGGCCCGCATTCTCCCAAATTCTCACCAGAGTAGGATTCCTCTCCAGAGTAAGCCTAATTTGGACAGGCCTTAAGTCTCTTAAGTTGCCTCAGAAATCCTCCCTTCCCACGCTGCTACTTTCCTGGAATTTCTCTTTCAAAACTGTCCCCCATATGACCTTAATTTCTTAAGCTGTCCCTCAGTATTATCCTCACAGAATCCCATATTCTCCCTGATGAGCAGCCGGTTTGCCTGCAGCTGTGACTAATGGCTAATTGAGATGATTGTGCGGCCTGCCAAACCAGTAGCAAAGTGGTCTCCAGCCAACTGTTCTCCCCGCAGAGATCCAGGGAAGGGAGCAGCCTGGAAAAGGCAGAGAGGAGGGAACCAAAGGGCACCTGTAGCACTGAGGCAGGGGAGGTGGGAAGGATCCAGTACCAGGCAGGTTTAGTCACCCAGTGGAACAACTGCCTGTGCTTAAGCTCAGCATCGGCCGTCTTTCATTCCATGGCACCGCAGTGACTCCACTTTGGGGCTTTGACGTTGTTTACCCTCCACACCCTAGTAGGGCGTGTTGGATTTTTCAACACTCCAGTTCCAAAAAATGAGGGTTGCGTGTGAAATTGCATAGACATCACTACAAACAATTGCCAGATTGTGGACAGAATGAGAATTAATTGCCTCTTCCTGCTGTTTGGCTCTGGCTCAACCTACTGCTGGTCCTCCTGCTTTCTATCCTACCATTCCCAATGGACGTTAGCCAACATGGCAGAGAAACTGCACATACCCTCCAACATTTCTCCGATGGAAATAGGGGTGTCCAGTGCTATTTTTCTAGAAAAAGAGGTGCTGGAACTCACCACGAGCACCTCCCTCGTTCTCTTAGAATGGCAATGGTGCCCACCTGAGATGTGCTGGAACTAAGTTCCAGTGAGTTCCTGCTGAAAAAAGCCCTGCCAATAACTTTTGAAAGGCAACATGTCCGATTCCACACCTTCCAACATTTCTCTGATGAAAATAGGGACGTCCTAAGGAAAAGCGGGACATTCTGGGATCAAATCAGAAACCGGGACGGCTTCTATAAATGTGGGGCTGTCCCTGGAAAATAGGGACACTTGTGAGGGTCTGACTGCACTCCCTTCATGCCTCATAGTATAAAACTTCCATATTTCACACCTTCATTGTGCTTTCAAAATCTTGAATTGTCAGACACTGTGCCATCAGGTTCCCTTCTATAAAAGTCCTTAGCCCAGGGAAGGCGATGGCCTCTTGGAAAGCTCTCTCCCAGACTGTCAGAACAGCCAGCAAGGGGAAGTCAAGAGTTGGCTTGATGTCCCCTCTACTTTGCCTGCCCCCCGACTTCCTTCTTTGGAGGAGAAGATCCTGACCAGAAGGTCCGGGGGCAGAGCTTTAGGGTTTTGTTTGTTTTGCTAATCTCCATTAGCTCTTAACATTTAGACACACCATCAGAAATCTCTGGCTGCTGTGGAGATTACGGACCTGATTCTTGGGCCTGTTCCCAGCGGACAAAGCATCCAGCAAGCTGGTTTATCCGGCTCGCAGAGGATTCCCTTTTAGTAAGGGGAATCCCCAGGTGGCAGCCAGCCAGCTTACTGTCAGCGTTCAGAACATACGAGCTGCTCCACAGAGAGTGAGAGCCGAGATGGACAAGTTGCCTTCAAAACTGGGGCCAATCTGTTCTCCTCAAGAGTCAGGTTCCGAGACAAAGTCTACTGAGTTGTTTCACAATTTGAACCATGACGTAAAGCCAGGCTTGCCTCATGTGAAGCCTCACAAATACACTTTATTTCCTACAGGAAGACATAACCCATTTATTCAAGTCAAGTCACAGGTCTGAAGTAGTTCTCAGGGCCTGGGAATTAGCAGCAACTGAAATCAACTGGGCCAGAATCTAGAATGGGGATAGCTGACATGGCATCCTCTCAAAGTTGCTGGACTACAACTACCATCATCCTTGGCCTTTGCCCATGCTGACAGGGGCTGATGGGAGTTTGAGTCCAACAACATCCAGAAGGCCACAGGTTCCCCATCCCTAATCTAGAGAACCAGGCAATTCATTCCTGCCGCGTAGTCGTATTGACTATGGAAATGTATGTTATTATGTCCATTATGTACTGACAAAATTACACACACACACACACACACACACACACACACACACAGAATCTATCCAGTAGAAAGTAATATGAAAGACCCTGGAGAGCTGCTTTCAGTCAGAACATGACATCCACACCATATGTTTAAAGCATATGGCTCCCCCCAAAGAACTCTGGGAGTTGTGGTTTACTATTCACAGAGCTACCATTCCCAATACCCTTTAAAAAACTACAGTTCCCATGATTCTTTTTTGGGGAAAGCTATGCACTTTAAATGCATGGTGTGGATGTGGCCAAAGCCCACGTGGCCAAAGAGTCTGAACTGGTGGAAAACAGTTTCCGGTATAAACAAGCAGCATATAGACAACTGAGGCCAAGGACAGTGAGTGCAGCAGAGCAGCACAGAGGAGAATGGCACTGAAACAAACCTAAGCCTGTTTGCAATGAGTGCAGGAGCAAGTTTCTGACAATTTTGAAAGTGAACAACGGGCCAAAGAAAGTGATGGGCCAAAGTGCCACTGACGCACTAACAGTCCTACCCATGTATGTTGTTTCTTAACATGTGTGGTGCATGATCACTGCTTGTGGCTTATGAGCACATCCCAATTATACAATCTGAGGCAAAGGAGAAAGTGGGGGATTTGTAATGCACTCTTTGCTTCATTTAAATTGGAAACCAAATTACAAACAATTCAGCAGATCGAACAAAGGACGAGATTATTTCAAATCAGCCTTGTTGGATCAATTGCCTAAAAGCATTTTAGAAATGAACCACCCACCCCCATATCTATTTTCCGAAGTGGGAGAGGTTTTCCACTCCCTCTTAAATCTGGAGATTAGGGCTCTGCATTCCCTAACAGTGAAGGGGTTCTCTCTCTCCAGCTCCTTCAGCCACAGCTCTGCTGGACCCAACAGGTGTCAAACTGATAGCAGCTCGCCCGGACAACGGAACATCTGGTGTCCTGCTGTTCATTTGTTAATGCCTTGCATATGTGTGAGGGCAATGGCTACTTTAGGCTTCTGTTTACAATACTCAGAGTATTAGCACTGCAGGCTAGCTGGCAAGCTCTTCTAAGACAAAAGAGGTTTTATAGCCCTTGACGCGGGCTCTCTCCAAATCTTAGCAGCTGGCAAATCTGGGGGGAAATGCACATCATCAGACTCTCTGGCTGTGTACACACCATACATTAAAAGCACCCCTCTCAAAAGAACCCTGGGAACTGTAGTTTGCCCCCTCACAGAGCTACTATTCCCAGCTTTCTTAAGAAACTACAAATCAATGGGGTTTTTTTTTTTGGGGGGGGTGCTTTAAGAAAAGTTCACTGCAGATTGATTCTGTACACAATGGGAGAGGGGTATATCCCACACCTGACCCATAATGTTGTGAGTATGCTACAAGTACCATTTTGTTCTTCATTCACCTAGGCCATGTAATGGGACAAAAAGGCATGGACAACCTAATTAAGGGGAGCATTTTCAAATGCATATACAGTAACCCCATGCACTATTTGGGGTGGCAGAACCTAGACTGAAAGAGGAATGTTGAGGATGAGCATGAAATAATAATAATAATAATAATAATAATAATAATAATAATAATTTATTATTTATACCTCGCCCATCTGGCTGGGCTTCCCCAGCCACTCTGGGCGGCTTCCAACAGAATATTAAAATACAGTAATCTATTAAACGTTAAAAGCTTCCCTAAACAGGGCTGCCTTCAAATGTCTTCTAAAAGTCTGGTAGTTGTTTTTCTCTTTGACATCTGGTGGGAGGGCGTTCCACAGGGTGGGTGCCACTACCAAGAAGGCCCTCTGCCTGGTTCCCTGTAACTTGGCTTCTCGCAGTGAGGGAACCACCAGAAGGCCCTCGGCGCTGGACCTCAGTGTCCAGGCAGAACGATGGGGGTGGAGATGCTCCTTCAGGTATACTGGACCAAGGCCGTTTCTAGCTTTAGATTCTAGCTTTTGAAAAACCACACATTTCCACTACAAATGAGTTAGTGGGTATGTACACAAGAAAGGATTTTTTTGCGGGGGGAGGGGCAGAATGAAGAAAAAAGCTGCACCAGGCTACATACCAGAGGAGAAGGAGCTTTAGTAAAACACAACAAATTGAAACAGTGACTGCTAACATGCAACTGAGAGAACAGATGGATTACTGATGCTTTTAAAGACTTAAAGATCAGAATTTTCCAGGAGAAACTGGAGGGAGTGGATAGAGCACCATGTGAATGGGATTTCAATGTCTAAAGTCTGCAGGCACTTTGCAAATCCCTGCCTAAATATATGCATTTTATTTTTTTTCTCTAAAATGAAATGCCAAGCTGATTATAAAGAACAATGCAAGCCAGGAGACGGAGGCTGTTTCTTTTTAGCTCCATTGTAGAGAACCTTTCAATTTATTAGGTCACACATGTCTGTCAATGCACAATGAAAACGGCCTCCACAGGAAGTGGTGCGAGCTCCTGGGACATGTAAAGCTAGCTGGGACAAAGCGCTAGAACAAATGTATAATCCCACCAGAGGTAATGGAGACTCTCTAACAGGTCTTTTCTGATCCACCCTTTGCCACCCTTTTTAAAATACAGGCTTGTGGACAGCGGTCCCTACAAAGTCACTGAAAGAAAAAGTTCGACTCGATTGACAAGTTGGAATCTTAGTTAGAAGTCGGTTCTGACAAAGCATTTCCACGATGGGAGTATTTCAGGGTTGATTCTTTTGGAAGAATTAACATCATGTTGCAAACTGAAAATCCACATGGATTGAGGCGGTGAGAATAATTTAAAGTTGAATACAGTGGTACCTCGGGTTAAATACGCTTCATGTTACATACGCTTCAGTTTACAGACTCCGCTAACCCAGAAATAGTACCTCGGGTTAAGAACTTTGCTTCAGGATGAGAACAGAAATCGTGCTCCAGCGGCACGGCGGCAGCGGGAGGCCCCATTAGGAGCCTTACGACCCAATCCCCCCTATCCCCACCATCTGACATTATTATTATTATTATTATTATTATTATTATTATTATTAATTTATATACCACCCTATTTATTACACTTATATGCCACCTTTTCTTCCAAAGATCTCAGTGTGGTGTACATGGTTCTCCTCCTCCCCATTTCATCCTCACAACAACCCTGTGAGGTAGGTTAGGCTAAGAGATGGTGACTCGCCCAAGGTCACCCAATGAATTTCATGGCTGAGTGGGGCTTCAAACCCTGCTCTCCCAGGTCCTAGATCAACACTCTAACCCTTTTGCCACAGTGGCTCTCACTGTAGCATATTAGCGGTTTGAAAATCTTTGGGAGGGTATGTACAAGAAATAGTTTTTAACTATGTGAACAGTTTTAGCAGAACAACCCACAATTCATTATCCCAGGCTTTTAAATGTATTATTTTAACATGCTGTAGCCAAATTATGACTTACTTTGATCCCTGAGCTTTATCTTAGTTTTGTCAGCTGCCTTGGAAACATGAAGGGCAGAAGAGAAATATTTTAAATAAAGTGTTCTTTCCCTGTGGTTGCAAGATTGCATGGGAATCTGCTGCAACTACAAAATCCCAACTACAGACCTAGTCCTTATGATCATTTTTGATCACCAGGGAAAAACTTAAGACTTCCAGAGGCCCATTTCTGCATGGGTGCGGAAATATTAAAGAAGCAACAACTCTCTATTTCTTGTCACTGCACACCTGTTGCCATTGCAGAAAGAGAACAAACTAAAGTCCTGAACTCTGTGCAGTTAAGAAATTGGCCCCTCTTTACAGCCGTTTGCCAATTACAGTGTCCCAACTCAACAGTTGCCTTCTGCTTGTATTCCAGCGTCCCCTTCTGTGGACCACTCCTGAGTTGCTGTCTTTTGCTTTTTTAAACCTGCTTCTTTTTGCAGGTAACAGCAGAGAGAGAAAGCTCCAGAACAGCTGTGTGAAGCAATCACTGCTGGCCTTCCTGGGGAAAAGTGTGCATGCATGCACCTGGGGGGAGGGAACCACGCAGCAGGATCCCCATCTCAGAGCACATCATCCTTAATTAAGTCATTTTACCTTTCCATTGCCGTGCATAAAATCTGTCTCCTCTCCCCCTCCTCTTTCGGGTTAATAAAACAAGAGAAGCTTCAGCTTCTTCAGTTAGTTATTTTAATGTGATGCACATGATGGCCATTATTTTCTTAAATGCTGCAGAGGATTTAATTGTGGGTACCTGAGCTTCCTGCTGCAGCACTTCTGTCTTGTCACCTCAGGAATACCATTACATCCAAGGAGTCACCCTGGCTTCCTTCACATCATTCTTTCAACATTTTCTACAGCCCAAATTGGCCTAGGATCTGGCTATGAATGGCCTTGTGGCTGCTCATCTAGCCCTGTTCAGTGTCTGCAAGTCAAATCAGTTGCCACCTAGACTTTTTTTCCCCATTCCATGAAGCCTAGACACGTTACAGATGATTATGGATTCTCTCTTCCAGAGCACTAGGACTTGGAGATGTCCAATGAACAGTAGAAGATGCCGCACAAACAAAAAGGATCTACTTCTTCACACAGTGCATATCTAAATCACAGAATTCAGTTCCACAAGAAGTAGTGATGGACACCAACTTTAACAGAGGGCTAGACAATTTCATAGGAATCAAGGCTATCAATGGCTACCAGCCATGATGGCACTGTTGTACCTCTACTGCTGGAGGCAGCATGCCCCTGAACACCAGTTGCAGGAAATCACAGATGGAGAAGAGTGTTGTTGCACTCAGGTCCAATGTTCAGGCTTCCTCTAGGCATCTGGTTGGCCACTGCGAGAGAGCAGGATGCTAGGCTAGATGGATCCTTGGGCTTGATCCAGCAGGCTCTTATATATTCTGAGGTGCACACTCAGTTCAGATAGAGCACTCCTCGGGCCTTGTTGAGCCTTGCCTCTGTCTTGCTCGAACTCAAAAGAGTGTGGCTTAGGAAGAATGGGAGTGCTTGGCAAGCTCTCTTCCCAGGAAAACCTGTCCATCATGCCAGCTATTCTCATTCAGCTACCCCTGCTATAAACCTCCAAGGCTGCCCAGGATTTATCAGAACACAGTTGGCAAATCGTAATTTTGTGGGCAATTACTCAGCAAAACCTGGAGTGATCATCTACACCTGTCCCTCCAGCTGCACATTTATCGCACCCTGCATTGCACACACAACTGCTTGCCAAGGGACGAGAAGAATTTTAACACTCCACTGGTCCTCAGCATTTCTGCTCTGGAGTGGAAGTCTGGTAAAAATTCTCCTTGTCACTTGGCATTTTTATCCCTTGGCACACAGCTGTCTATATTCATCCATCTTGTTTTGCATTTCTAGCATAGGGCAGATTGCTTTCAATGTCTCTTGAACACTTGGCCTTGCCTACGCCCAAAGTCTACCCAAATCACCATCTGGCCACATGTCGCGTGGCTAATTAGTTACACTTTGGTCACATAATTTTGAGTTGTAGCCACTCCATCGTGAGCCGATCCAGGATCCGATGACTATAGCATGGGAGGAGCCTTAAAATCTCTCCACGGGAAGCAGAGGAACTTCAGTGCAAGATAGGTAAAGGTACCCCTGCCCGTACGGGCCAGTCTTGACAGACTCTAGGGTTGTGCGCTCATCTCACTCTAGAGGCTGGGAGCCAGCGCTGTCCGCAGACACTTCCGGGTCACGTGGCCAGCGTGACGAAGCTGCTCTGGCGAACCGGCACCAGAGCAGCACACAGAAACGCCGTTTACCTTCCCGCTATAAAGCGGTACCTATTTATCTACTTGCACTTAAGGGTGCTTTCGAACTGCTAGGTGGGCGGGAGCTGGGACCGAATGACGGGAGCTCACCCCGCCGCGGGGATTCGAACCGCCGACCATGCGATCGGCAAGTCCTAGGCGCTGAGGTTTTACCCACAGCGCCACCCGTGTCCCGCGTCAGTGCAAGATACCTGTAAACAATTAACCATTAAGTAGACAGGAAGATAATACTGCTTTGGCAAAACGTACAGACAGGCGACAAGACAGAGCCCCATGGGAAGTTTTCCTTCGACGCAAACACTTTATCGGTCTTCCTTATTTATCCGAATGGTTCCCTAATTTCCATATGTAAGAAAGTTATGAGCGGCAGAGCCAAGTTATTAGTAATAAACTTAATAAAGCGCCATGATGCCAGGATTCTGTGCCCTTGCTTTTGGTTCCCACCTCTCCTTGCACAGAATAAGTATGTGAAGGCTGCCTGTCGTAATTACTTACAAGACCGTAAAAACCCTAAACAGATTCGGAAATCAAGTTCCCATTAAATGTTCCACCTACCCAGCCTCTTCATCCCCCAGCTTCTCCCCCTGCTCGCTTGCATACATATAACTAACCCAGAGCTCCAAACTCACTGTAATTAGGAAGAACTAATCTAATTTCAGTTTCTAGTATCCTTTATCACTCTAACACAGGCACTAAAAACTTTATTAAGAAAGCCAAAACCATCATTACAGAGTGTAGGGAGGCAACAGCAGCCATAGAAATTTCTGAACCAATCACAATGAGGAAAGGAACAGCGATAGGAAGGGGATGTTTTGATAGGCATTCTCTTTTAATTCAGCATGCAAGCACAACACTCACTGCGGCGGCAATCGTTACTTGTGAGTAAAGTCCACAGAAACATGCTCAGCATTTGGCTGCATGGTTGAAACCATATTGATTACATAGACAACTAATGAATCATTACTGTAGGGCTATAGGGCTGCAACCCAATCTAAAATGGGGTCTGGCTGCAATGACACTGCTATTTTTTGTGTTTTAATAAAAAGAGAAAGGAGAGGGAGGGAAAGTGAATGATAGATCTATTATTCCCCCCTATATTTGCAAACATGATAATTTTATGTGCAGACATGTTTGGCAGGAGAACATGGAACAACCACAAACCAGGAGGGTTTTCCTGCCTGCAAGGAAGAATCCCAAGTTGTGCGGGGGGGGGGGGGGAATCAACAATTGCTCCTTATACAAGAGGCCTCAATCTCACAGAGAAAAGCATCCTGGAAACAAGTGCCACTCGGTTGCTTAACCTCAAGGACAGCCTGTCCCTTGAGCTAGTTGTTCTCTGCAAAGAAACCTCAGACCTTGCTCCTGCAGAGAGAAACATTAAGTACTATCCCTTAGCAATGCTTCAAGCCTATCTGGATTTCAATACTCAGTGAAGCTTCAGATCATTGTGACTAAAAGTGTCAGTGCTAGAAGCTGCATCACAGAGTCATTACATGTTACAGGCAAAGCAGTTGTGGCCCTTCATACAGATGGAAGTGGAAATGTAAACTGGAAGGGGGTGGTTGGGTCTTTATTGATAGATACAGCCAGTAACAAATGTCCATTTTCCCTTTCTCCATTGGGAAGAGCTGGGCCTTTGAACAGCCTACTTGCCAAGAGCCAGGTCAGTGTTGCTTCCCATTTTTCAGATGGGGAACTGAAGATTAAGGGTTCAGACACTGATGTAACTCAAAATTAGTTCATAAAATTAATCTACTACACTGTTGCCCAGCTTTGGGTTCCCAGATGTTGTTCAACTGCAACTCCCATAATCCATGACCACTGGCTAAACCAGCTGGGTCTGGGGGGAACTGTAGTCCAGCAAGATATGGGGACCCAAGGTTGAAGAACACGGATCTAAGTAGGTACATAATTCTCAAATGTATGACTAGCCCTGACTTTTGGTGAAACAAACTTTTAAATTTTTTTGCAATTCAAACCAAGATTGATTGTGAGTTATCTTTCCTGTACTTGTGTGATGTGTATGGTGGGCAGGATTCAGCGGCCAAATTCTACCACCTTTGTGCATGCTTGCCTGTTTTCTGCTGTCCGAATGAAATTCAAAATGTACCATTTGCAAGGCACGTGGAATGGTTTTACTTTAACCCTTCAGCCTTCTCAACAGCATCAGCAACATGCAGATTCCTCCAATGAATAAACAGGCCTTTTTGTTGCTGTCGTTCGGTCTGCTTCAGTAACCACTGCCTCCACCCATTGCTCCTGCTCCATGAGTATCAACTATTGTAAATAAAGCACATGTGATACCAGCCATAAAAAGGATGTGCCATGATCGTATTACGCCTGCCAAAATATTCTTAACATGCACTTTGGTGATGCTCAAATGCAGAGTTAGTTTGAAATTTCGTAGTAAAAAAAGGGAATGAACTTTTTGTCCCGGTTGGACTTGTAACTTGACAAGAAAGTTGCTAATGATGACGGGGTCATCACTAGTCGAGAGAGATATTTTGTGGGGCTTTAGACAAGCAGCAACCCATCCATGGCAGTGGTGGAGCTCAACCCCAGCATCTGCTAGGTCCAAGTACCTCTCTCCATCCACTTGGCCTTGAAGGAAGATGCTACGTTTTTTCCAGGATGCAGAGGCACCTTAATCCCAGGGCCAAGGCAAAACTGCTGCTAAGGAGAAACATTTACGATCTTCTGAGCCGGAGCCTGCTGACAGCTTAATGACCATTTTGTTTTTCAAGCAGTGGTTTTATATTTACGACCTAAAAGGGGAGAGATATGTGGAGGCAGGCAATCAGAAGGCCATCAGCCCTTTGCTCCTGACCCACTGCTGTCCAACTGCATCCAACAGCAGCTCCAGGAAGTCATAAAAAACGATTTTGTTTCCATTTCCCCCCCAAACTTATTTTTTGGGGGGAGGGGGCAGGAGGAGATGGGGAGGACAGAGGGACTGTATATCTTGAATATTCATCCCAGGAAACAGTATCAAATATTAATGCCAGGAAGCGTCACAAGAAAGCACACCGGAAACCAGAGACCATGTATGTTTGCAGTCTGTCTCAGAGGAAGATGTCCTGCCATAACACATAAGTTTTTCCCTACTATTTGGACAGAACGTAAGTTGTTTTCAAGAGGGATAAAAGGAGTAGTCTTTGGCAAGGGATGCAAGATGGGCTGGCAACAATGCTCTGAAGCCTAGGGTTAACTTGAAGGCCTCATTGGTGACTTTGGTGCTAAAAAGAAATATTCTTTCTGGGCAATAAGCAACAACACAGTGGGCAAATCAATAGGATTTAAGCTTTCTATATATATAAAAAAGCTTGGCCCCCAAATGAGTGAACTTAATAACTTGGGGGATTTTTTTTTGAGGTGGTTGGTTGCAGAGTCTCATTCTGAGGATGCTCATCAAATAACGTTCCATTTAAAATATTCACATGTTGGGGCATCTGTGTGAAACAGGCACCATGCACTACAAACCCTCCAACTCCATAAATGCAATGTCCAGTCTTCATAAATGCTTCAGATAGGAAAAAGTTTATTTCACAGTAGGACATTATATTATAATTATGATTGATTTATATCAATGCACAAAGTAACATTGTTTCTTTATTTCAAATATATATATATATACTCCACTTGGTTGTAAAAACAAACACACAGACAAACTCAAAGTGGGTTTACAAAAGGATAAAACAAAAAAATTGATGAAAAATTCACAGCCGCACCTGAAAACATACAAAAGTTAAAATAACTAAAAATGGATTAAAAATACCTCAACATAAGCAAAAGAGAAGGGAAAACCCTATCCCAAAGGAGCTTACAACCTCAAGTTAAACAATACAGACAACAACAGGAGAGAGGAAGAGGAGACGAGGATAAAGAAGGGATGAAAAAGAACAATTGTGTGCAGACCACATCACTTATTTAAGAACTTCAACGGGTATGGGCTCCCACAAAGAATCTTGGGAACTGTTGTTTGTTAAGAGGTGCTGACAACTGGAAGGAGATACCTCACAAAGCTACAGTTCCCAGAAGACAATTCCCAGCTCCTAGGACTCTTCGAGGAAAGCCATGGATGTAAATGTGCTTTAAATGCTTGGTGTGAATGTGACCAAGTTGTGGATGAAGATGACTAAAAGGATGGAGAGTGGTCAAAGAAGTAGGCTTTGGGGATCAAAGGGAAAGAGAAAGAGCTGGCACCATGACTGTGTACTGGAAGCAGGTGTTCTAGGCCTAAAGGACAGGGAGGGAGAACGGGTCCAACCATTTAAGACCACCAGAGATTTGTAGCTGACGGTGGTAGGGTGAGTGGGGAGCAACGGTCATGGGGCAAAGATATGACATGAAAAGCTTTGAACTGAATGGCCAAAAGGGCTTTCTGTTGCTTGAAGAGGAATATGTGAGAGTCAGTATAGCAGGGATGGCACACTTACAGCCTTCTGGGAGTTGCTGGGTTCTAGCTTCCATCATCCCTGACTACTGGCTATACTAGCTAGGGCCGATGGGGAGCTAGAGTGCAGACATTTGTAGGGTCACCAGATCCTCAGCCCTGTTAGTACGGGGGGCTTGAGGAGGTGTGTCACCCCCATTGTCTGAGAAGCCCAGAGGTACAGGTGAGTGTGGCAAACAGTAAACAACAGGGATACCCTCGAAACCTGCTGCCCCCTCCAAACTTAGGCTACTGCCACACACTTTTGCTAGCAGGTTCTTTTGTGCACCAGCGGAATGGTGGCAATTTAAGCAAAAATATATATTCATCTTTGCTACACAGGTACTTCGCAAAACTGCTTCAAGGCTTCGCTGGATGGAGCTGTATTGCAGGTGGAATAAGAAACTGAAAGAAGCTCAAGGCATTCTTTTTATCAAGGGTTACATAAATATTCATTTAAAGCAAAGAACGCTTAAGAATCAAAAATGAACAAACATTAAAAAGGCATGCCCAGCATTTCTTTACTACGACAACAACAACGTGGCTCCGAGACAATTTCCCAAATGTCACAGAGGTTTTCTCTGGGAAGCAAATTGCAACCATTATGGGTGGGGTGGGCAAAGGGAAAATATCCTCCTCTCCCTTAGCTTGCGTTGTCGGTAGTCTGGGTGCAGGAGATGAAGACAGATGGTCTTCAAACACCCACGCTTCCCAAGATCCAGTGTGCCTACAAAGTGCTTCCATTGGTCCTCTTACCCGCCCACAAGGATTTGGAAATCTGAGCTGGATTTTGTCCATCTGCCACATCAAGAAGGGGCAAGGCTGAAAAGGGACAACACACGATACCCAACCCACAAAGGCTCTTTCAGGGGAAAGACAGTACAGCACACCTAGCCTTCACTAGAAGAGGGGGAGAGCACACCAACCCACAGTTGAAGGGGGGAACTGCATAGAGTTTAGAGCGCAGCTTGGTGGCCGAGAGCTAAAATCTGAAAAAGAGAGGTGTGGGGAAAATATTTCTACTGGAGTTTTTAAGGATTCATGCCACCCATTCCCACCTTTTCATCAAGAGATCGACATGCAGAGAGAGACTTAACAATAAATAATTTGACACTATTTCTGAAGCTATGCATGGGGCAGGAGGGGGGTAGAGATGGGGCTGTGACAACAACGGTTCAGATCATTCCTTGCAAGCTCCAATATTTACCATTGCAATGAAGTACTTGGAGCTGGAAAAGCATTCTGGTTATTAATATGCAAATGAGCAGCGGTGAGCGGTGGGTTGGGGGGGGAGAGAGAGAAAGGCTCCCTTTGCTGCAGGGAACAGAACTGTATGGGCTTTAAATAGCACAGCACAGTTAATGGGTCAGGACTCTGCGCACAGCCAGGGCAAGGCCAGGGAAGGGCCTGCCAGCCTGGCTCAGCACTTTGCCCTACAGCAGATGATGCAGTGAAAATATATACAGACTGGCCTGGACTTGCAGCCTCTGTGCCTGGTGTTTATTTACCCAGCATGAAGATGCGATCGCGTTTTACAACTCCTGGAAGCTGAATTACAATGTATTTAAAAACCAGCTCCACCTTGGCTTTGGTTAGAATGGCACTCTCTTCCTTGCCTGCAGTGTTAGCCCTGAATTTGGGGGGAACAGGGGCTGGGAAAGATGCATGTTTTATGTGGTCTTTGAGAGGGAAATCTCAGGGGTGCTGGGCTCCTCTGGCTGCTGCCGGACTCTAGCACCCATCATCCTGAGCCACTGGTTGTGTCTGATGAGAGCTGGAGCTCAACCTCACTTGGAGAGTAATAGTTTCTGCAACCCTGACTTCAAAAGAACCACGGACAAGGAGAACAGACAGTATCGGGCTGGACTGACCAACAGTCTGACTCAACAAAAGACTCCTGTGTTCACACTAGTCTCTCTCGCACACAAAGAGAGAAAGAAAAGCCTCAGAGAAAGCCTAAATATTACATTGCTGGCTTCGTTTATTTTGGTCCGACTTCAAGGGAACCAAACCAAGCCCACAAAACTGCAAACTGGTTTGAGCAGCTTTCACCACATTGTTGAGATTCGCCATTTGTAAGCCCCATGAGCAAGTGAGCAACTGTTGCCTGTACAATCCTCTCTCCCTCTCGACTTCCCCGTGCAACAACCTTGCATTCGCTCGCCAGGCTTTCCTCTCTGAGATTTACACCAAGCGATGGGGTGGGGTGGGGGTGGGGGTACCCAAAAGGCCCCTCTCGGCCCGACAGATCTGAAGTCCCTGCACTGACGGCAAGCAGTCCAGCAGCTGTCTCTCATTAGCACGTTGGTTTCCTCAGTTCCATCATGGAAGAAACGGCTCAGCAGGAGAAAACTGGACAGTGTTACACTTTTCTTCTGCCTTCATTCCACGACTTAATTTGATGAGGGAGGGGGAATGCTTCAAGGGACGTCTTTTGTGCTTAATAAAGGCATTCATCCCACCTAGGCCTTCCCCAGGATTGCTGCCCTCTCATTCCACTTCCTGTTTCGATCACCGCTGGTGAAGCCAGTTAAAACTGCTCCTTCTAACAGAGGTGAACTCCCCGCCCCTCACCACAGTAGCGGCATTAATACATCCCAGTAGGGTTTTGTCCTGCCCCAGCGAGCAGAGCAGACAGGCCATGGGGTGGGGGGTGGGGAGACTGGCTGTGGCTGTGGGCCTGAAGAATGCCTTCCTTCTCTCTTTATCTGTTGCCTCGGGCTCTTCTACCAGGGCGTCTGCAGATAATCAAGGAGCAGATTTGAAACCCAGGCGCCAGACAGGATCTTTATCTCCCTGTAAAGAGGAATTGGATCAAGGCAACAAGTACAACGTCTCTCTTTTTTTTTCAGAAGGAGAAACACACCCTCCAAACAAACAAAATGTAATAGGAGGAGGAGATGGAGGAGGGAAGCTGCTTTCTCAGTGGGTGAACATAGCCAAAGCTGTTCATGCTACTGGCTAGGGAAATCAAGGGGAGAGGGACAACTCAGCAAAGTTACCAGAGGTAGGCCAATATGGCAATTGCAGCAGCGAGTCCATTCCCTTTTGAGTAGCATGGCTTCCTTCCATAACTCCACTCGCGTAGTATGGAGTGTTCTGCTGTACGAAGCATATTACGACCAAGCAGTCTCCACTCAACAATTCCCCTACACTCCTCCCAGATCAAATGGATTTGGTTTCCTAATTAGGCATGTCCCAATGCAATTGGCTTGTGGTACCGGTTTGATTGAACTGAACGGCAATTTGTTGGCAATATATATTCTGCATATATAACTCCACTCTCCCACAAGGTCTTCTGCCATGCCCCTGAGGGTTATCTCCTTATTTCCATCATCTCCTGGTCTTCATAATGTTTGCAGGGACATACATTGCTCAAGTTCCAGTGCCTAAACATCCAAGGTTGCACAGGGAGCATCGTGAATCCCAAGTAATGAATCTGGTCACAGTATAAAATTCCCTGGACTCTTTGAGCAGATGTCAAAAGGTGTCCCTCCAGTACGGAGCCCAGTTGGTAGACTCTTAATCTCAGGGTCATGGGTTCGAGCCCCATGTTGGACAAAAGATTCTTGCACTGCAGGGAGTTGGATTAGATGATCCTTGTGGTCCCTTCCAACTCAACAGTTCTGTGATAGGAAGCTGCCTTTCACTAATCCACCTAGTTCAGTAATGTTTCCACTGACAGACAATGGCTCTCCAGGGCAGCCGTCTCTCCCAGTCCTACCTGGAGATGCTGGCGATTGAACCTGGGATGTTCTGCATGCAAAACAGTTGTCCTGCTCCTTTGCTAGGGCTCTTCCCCATGGCCTTGATGCACCGTTCAGACACCAAACTCCTGCCTTCATGTACCAAGCTTTACTCAAGCTTCTTCCTTTTAAGTAAATTAAATCATCAAAGGTTGGTGTAGAAATGGGACAGACAGACTTACAGACACATGTGAAACTGGAATGGTCTAGAAACAGGTGGAGCCATCCCTACTCCTGCATAAACATGCCCTGGGTGCCCTGTTGGAGATGGAATAAATTAAACAGGTTTGAGGCATCTGAGAGTAGAGAAGGAAGTTAAACAATCTGGGAAACTCAGTAGCTTGATGGAAGAGCACATGCTTTGCTGGTGGAGCATCAGATGAGACTCTTGGTTTGGACAGTAAGCTACATACAGTCGCAGTCTAAAGCGCAGAAGAAGAAGAAGAAGAAGAAGAAGAAGAAGAAGAAGAAGAAGAGTTGTTTGGATTTGATATCCCGCTTTATCACTACCCAAAGGAGTCTCAAAGCGGCTAACATTCTCCTTTCCCTTCCTCCCCCACAACAAACACTCTGTGAGGTGAGTGGAGCTGAGAGACTTCAGAGAAGTGTGACTAACCCAAGGTCACCCAGCAGCTGCATGTGGAGGAGTGGGGAATCAAACCTGGTTCCCCAGATTACGAGTCTACCGCTCTTAACCACTACACCAAACTGGTACACAGGTAATACTGATGATTAGGTGTGAGATCTGTCACATAGTTGACTTTGACTAGTGGGACCAGGCCAAAGAGTTGGAGGTGGCACTGTAGAGTTTGGCAGCTTTCTTCCCATTCCAAATTGTAAGCACAAGGTGAGGTGGGGAACTTCTGTTCAGGACTGTGGCAGTGGCAAAGAGTTAAACCTCTCCTCCCCACTGTGCCTTGGTCCCCATATGATTCAGGGTACCCTGTGCCAGATATTGGTTGAAGAAAATCCCACTACTCAAAGGCAAACTATGACACTCCAGCATAGCGCTAGGCTAGATGGACCAGCAGTGTGACAATCTGCAGAAACTTCCCACGCTCCTTTTGAGTCCCCGGTTTGGTGTGTTTAATGCAGAGACGGCAGAGGCAGAAATGAAGAGCTGGAAGTATTCTGGCAGAGGAGTACGTGACTAAGTTCAGAGGTAGAAAACCTCATCGACTGGTTCAGAGACTCGCATGCCTGTACATGCCCAATGGGTGTGAATTAGGAAACTGAGCATTTTTAGATGTATGCAAAGTAACGTGAAACAAGGGCAAGGAACTTTCAGAATCTCATATTAATGCTCTATGCAAACACTTTTGCAGAGAGAGTGTAAAGTTCTAAACAATTTCTGCAGCTTAACCTTTTTGGCACCTCAATTCAAACCCAATTTATACATGGAGCGAGAAAAGTCAGAGACACTTTTTTTTAAATAACAAACTGGAAAATATGCGATGATTATTACTTTTAATTAGAAACCGAGACCTTTAACCAGCTTTGCAGGAGCCCATCACTCTAACACATACAGAGTGTATTTATGCAGGTGATTCATTCATTTCCAGTGCTATGCAGAGGTATTTAGATACGCTGCTCCCGTTAACAAGACTATCTGTTGCCCAGTCTCAATTTGTGTTAGCAAATGGCTGTGCAACAAATCTATGTGTTGCTGGGTTTTTTAAAAAACACACACACACAAAAGAAGCCAATAGACATGCTAGTGGATTTCATGCAAATCATTCTTTAAAAAAATAATTTAAAAAGAAAAAAAGGTTCTTATCTGCGCTTTGGGACTCAAAGGGATTTTGCATTCAATTAAAGGGGAATTTGCTGAAATAATGGAAGGATGATGAAATTTGGCAACTTCAGATATACTCAGCATAGCAGGTGCTTCAGTAATGCTTTAGGTATGCAGCACGTATATATAAATTGGAGAAAAGGGGGGGGGGAGAAAGTAGCCTGTTTTTGAAAACATTTTCTTTTTTTGAAACTAAACTCCAGTGAATTAAAGGAAGATGCAATCCTACTGCAGGATAAAAGGAAACTCCAGGGATTGAAAATAAAAGGTTTTCTTGAATGCCCAAAGGTATAATGCTGGAAGGCCACAAATTGAGAAGTCCTTTATATAGGACCATACTCAACTTTCCACAGTGCTAGACAGACAGAAGAAAACAAACAAGATAAAAATGGACCAGTGGGTTCTTAGGCACACCTCAGTGAAATATGCTTTCTTGGCTAAGTGCACTCCACTGAACACTCCTTATAAATTGAACTCTGGACAAGGACGTTAATATCCTATAAATAGCATCATAATCATCAGCCTACTACTACTATTATTATTATCATTATTCATTCATCACCACATATTCAAAAATGGTGATTTACAACAGGAGTCACAAATTGCACTCAGTTATATCTACAAGTGGTGGGATGTGGGAGCGCTGTGGGTTAAACCACAGAGCCTAGGACTTGCCGATCAGAAAGTCGGCGGTTCAAATCCCTGCGACGGGGTGAGCTCCCATTGCTCGGTCCCTGCTCCTGCTAACCTAGCAGTTCAAAAGCACGTCAAAGTGCAAGTAGATAAATAGGTACCGCTCTGGCAGGAAGGTAAACGGCGTTTCTGTGTGCTGCTCTGGTTCGCCAGAAGAGGCTTAGTCCTGCTGGCCACATGACCCGGAAGCTGTACGCCGGCTCCCTCGGCCAATAAAGCGAGATGAGCGCCGCAACCCCAGAGTTGGTCACAACAGGACCTAATGGTCAGGGGTCCCTTTACCTTTACCTATATCTACAAGCAGGGGCTGTTTCTTATTACAGAAAAGCCTGGTTGGTGGTATCCCTGCATCTTGTAAGAACATAAGAAGAGCTCGCTGGATCAGGCCAGTAGCCCACCTAGTCCAGCATCCTATTCTCACAGCAGTCAACCAAGATGCCTGTGGGAAACCCTGCAAGCAGGACGTGAGCACAAGAGCACGGTTCCCTCCTTGTTTCCAGCAGCTGCTATTCAGAAGCATCACTGTCTCCAACTGTGGTCATCACCTTCATGGCCCATGGAGGAAGAGCATAGCCTCCATTGTGGGTAGCAGCCACTGATAGCCTATACACTGTGCGAATTTGTCCAAACCTCTTTTGAAGCCGTCCAAGTAGGTGGCCCATCACTGTTCCCTGTGGGAACGAGTTTCACAGATTAACCACACGCTGCATGAAGATGTACTCTCTTTTATCTGTTTGGAATTTCCCAATGTTCAGCTTCTTCGGTTTAGGTATTATGAGAGAGAAGCTTTGGATCTATTCATTCTGTCCAGTCTACTCTCTCAAGAAACTACAAGCATGCAGATTCCCAAACTGTGGGCTGGCGGCCCCAGGAGTGTATTTGTAACTAGGGAGGCTGAAATGCACCATTAAAATTGTATGCCACCCATGTTGAAGTTTAAGTCCTCTGGAGTGGAAAGGCCCTGTGCAGAACTGATTCCACCATGCTACTGGCACCCTGCAATGGCATCCCCAATGGAAGAGGGATGAGCCAAGAGCCCTTGGTGTGGCCCAGGGTAACCCTTTGGTGGCACAAACGATTGCCATTGTTCTCTAGAAGATGATCAAGAAAATAGGATTGTATTTTCCTGAGTGCAGGAATAAGATCCGCACCCCAAGTTTTAATCGGGGGGCGGGGGTGCCCTAGGTTTGGGAAATGCTGACCTAGCTTTTCATCAGATGCCACTGCAGCTTCTTAGCTATGTCTTAAGAGCATTTAACATCCCCAATTAAACCCGTTTTGCTAATTGCCATTTGTCCCAATTCTCTGCACTAATGTGGGCTAAAATAAGGGTTGGGGGGCAGGGAGCCAAACAAACAGACAAGAAGTCAGCAGGACACAATGGGCCTGCAGTGATTTTGTTTCTGACTTATTTATTGAAATGCGATTTACAGATTAACTTTCTTTGCTCGGCATTTATTATCTTTCCACCAGCCTTGAAAATGGGAGCTCCAGGCACTTCAGTTAATGAAATAAAAGGCTGCTTTGTTTCTGCAGAAACATTATTTTGTACCAATGCCCAACGAACCGCAACAGCTATCACTCTGGTCTCCCATGGAGAGAGAGTCAGGTGTGTGTGCCAAGTCCCTCTGATGCACTGTTTCAGTTGCCACATTATTACCTCTAAAATAACACCAACAGGTGTTCTTACTTGGGCTTTTCGTGTTAAACAAATAGGCCAAATATGCTTAATTTTCTCTATCATATCTTCTTGAATGAACATTTCAAGACTCACTTTCTTGTCTCCTTTACTCTGCCCTTCCCATCTTCCACTGCTGCATTTTTAATGTTATTTTTTTAAAAATGCCTTGTTTTTAATAAATCTTTGGTAGCAGAGTGGACATTTGGAAAAAACCAATGCAAGCATCACTAAAGAGTATGAAAGTTTTCATCATCATAAAGAATGTAGGTTCTCGACACTATTCCACATCAGGTGACTTTGGCATCAGCCTGAATAAGAATACACCTAGCTAGGCTCGAAGAATTTTGTCAATGAAGCACAGCATAGCTACACATGCACATTCTCAACAGGCAGAGTGATCCAAACTGCTGCAGCCTGGCAACTCACGCCAGCTGTGGAAAGGAAGGTGGGGAGGCTGGCTGGTTTGATCCCTGTACCAATTTCAGGATGGTGCAGCAATCAGGTTGGTACCAGCTGTGAGAACAGTCTAGGATTCACTGGCTCCCAGGCTCACTCAGGCTCGCTGGGAGGCCCAATTTGGAGCATTCCATTGGACTCTGCCAGCAGAGATACCAATGGCAGGCTTTCCACTTGCCCATTCCACATGTGGAGGGGGTAGTTCTGCACTGGCAGAGCAACACAAGCCAGCGGAGCCAGAAAAAGCGAGCGGAAGGATGCCTATGCCCAATCCAAACTGTCCACAGCCTGGCATATAAGAGGGGTTTGGATTGCAGCCCAAATTCCCCACCATAGCTGAAACTTACAAAGCAAACTTAAAAAAAAAAAAAATCCACAGCAGGAAACATGGAGGAAGCTGAAACTGGATACACTACACCCCCCCTTTTGCAAGAAGAAGTGTTTTCCAAGTGCATCAGACTCCTTGGGCTGAAGCCAATATTGTTTGCCACTTCAAAGAGTTTGAAAAGGAGACAGCACATGATGTTGAACTTTTGCGGACTATGTGTATCTCCCCCAAACTTTAAATTATACCTTTAGGCTTTGGGAAGCTCTGAAATCCCATTTCAGCCCAGAGTATGTGTTTTGGGAGAGCACTTGTTGTTCATTTACTGCACTAGTTTCCCATTAACAATTTCAGATTGCAATTCTATCTTATCACTGGCGTTCCTATAATCAGGCCAGTGAAAAGGGGAGACCGATTTTCTCAGTAATTCCACAATGAACATCCATTCCTACCCTTTCTTCCCCACCATTTCCTGGGCTTTAAGTAACAATTTTGTTTTGTCATTACTTCTCCATTTACCATAACTAGGCAAGCTACAGGGTTTCAGTGCCTTTTGTGTCCTGTCCCTACCAGCCTCTCTGCCTTTTCCATGCAATTTCAGCCAACAGCCATTGTTCTAAACACACACACAAGTCTGAGAGGTTTATATCGTGCTTTTCTTCCTCTGTCTCATTTCTGGAGTTATTTTTGGTCTAAACAAATCAAATCAGATTCTTCGCTGTTGTTTAAGAAATAACAGTGCTGGGTTTTTCTATGTCTTTATCTGCAGTATTAAGCCAAGTGAGAGAGGAAGGTTCAATGTTGGATGGGCCCATTTCTTTTCCCTTTTGAGTTCCTCTCAAGTATCTGTACACTGTGTTCCACGAATGCTTTACCAAGTCTCGCTTGCAAAACTTCTGAAATCAAAAAGTGTGTTGGTCATGAATGGTCCAAAAAAAAGAAGGGGGGGGGGAAGAGGGAGAATCAATTTTCCATTGCTTTCCTTCCAGTGGCCCCAAGCAACTGAGAGGTTGTTTACAACAAGCCTATACAAGCAACTATTCCATGGAAGCTCAGTGACACTTGCTTCTGAGTCGGAAGGATCACAACTGAAAGGTACCAGGACTTGCCATTTCATAAGCTGCAGCCAGTTAAGGGCAATTTGGAATTGCTGGTAGGAGACTGCTATTGTTTTTGTAGAATATCTTCAACCACAAGAACAAACAACCTTTTGTACTTATAAATTTGTGCCCCAGAGGGTTTTGCAAAGAAAGCACAATGTGTTAGCATAGTGAGCAGGGAAGAGCCTTTAGTCCCATAACAGTGAAAGGAGGGAGACTTGGCTCGTGGTCCTTGCTGAGAGAATAGGATTGTCACAAGTTACACATGAGCATCCCTCCAGCTATCCTTATGCTGGGAGACGATGGAATAGCACAGTTTAAGCTCCAATGAATCTGTTATACGGTCTGCTTTACCAAGAAGCTACATGAAAGGCTCTCTCGTGCCATGGATTCTGGAGACAGCTCTTGCTTCTGCACCTTCAGGTCAACAGCTGTGTGCTCATGACATTTAGAGCAGTTCCAGTCCACAGCACATAGAAATAAACCACCGGAGGAAATGACAGTCTTGACTGGTGCCCTCCGGACATTTTGAACGACAACACCTTTCAGCCTTGTCTGTTGGCCATGCTGATGGAGGCTGATGAGAGTTGGAGTCCTAAGCATCTCAACTGTACCTGGTTGAGAAAAAGCCTGATCTAGAGGATGAAGCATCATTTCTGTCTGCAGTGTAGGGGCAGAGGCTGCATTTGGGAGAGAACACAAAAGAGCCATGGAAGAGCCATTGAAGTTGGGTTAGGAAGCAGAAGGCTGCCTTTGTAAGAGTTTTTGTGTTGGAAAAAGGAAAAAGGTACTGCATTTGAGATCTTTTGAATGTTTGAGAAGGATCTGCCTCAAGAAGTCCCAGCTATCTCCTCATAACTAAAACCACCTCTGGAGAGCAGATGACAGTATTGGTGGAAGCTTTAAAGGGGGTTCGGGGGGGGGTCAGGGTCTCCATGGTTGTTGCCTGAAGACAGAAAAAAACTAGAAGAAGTAAAAAAAACAAAACCCTGAGAAATGTATCCCTCTTCAGAGAAGACTCAGTGTGAGCAAACAATCCATTTTTAAAGAGCCAGCAGAAAAGGTGGGCAAATTACCTGCAGTGAGAAGACAGCAGGATCAAGATAACTCATGAGGATCTCTCTCTCTCTCTCTCTCTCTCTCTCTCTCTCTCTCTCTCTCTCTCTCTGCTAAACCCAGATTGCAATTCTGGGTTGTGCCCTCAAACACATTCCAGACTGCGTGACCAAATATTTATTTGTTTTATTTATTATAACTGACATCTTCATACCTGGCGTTGCTCAGAAATTATGAGAACATTCCCCCCCCCCAAAAAAAATCTGTGCAGTTATAAAACCAGCAGTGAAAATCAGTGCAGTTATGAAATCAGTCATTAAAACCAGGGTAGCTTTGAAAGGTTTGTAATTCAAAACTGTGTCCAGATGTGCTCAAACATTTATTAAAGCCTGCTCCTTGGTCTCAGGAACAATCATGCAAAAATTTGGCTCTGGTATCGTAAGAGGTGTCCAAATGCATAGTGAACAGCCAAACAAACTTTCCAAAATATATAGCAAATTACATTTATACCACACATTTCTTCCAAGGAGCTTCTCATGTCATCCTCACAACAACCCTGTGAAGCAAGTTAGGCTGAGAAATGATGATGTTGGGCCCAGGGTCAACCAGTGGGCCATAGCTAGTGAGCTTAATGACTGACTGGGGATGCAAATCCTGGCCCCCCAGGTCCTAGCCTAACACTCTAGCCCAGGCATAGGCAAACTAGGCCCTCCAGATGTTTTGGGACTACAACTCCCATCATCCCTAGCTAACAGGACCAATGGTCAGGGATGATGGGAATTGTAGTCTCAAAAACATATGGAGGGCCAAGTTTGCCTATGCCTGCTATAGCACACTTGGAGGAGAACACCCAGGTTGCTGTGCTACCACCTGGGTTGCTGGAGCAGCTCTCTTGAAAGAAACACACAGACTCTGAGATACCCAGGGGGGGAAATAAATAGCTCTTATACTGTAGTAATCTAGTTTCCTCTTTAACAGGCAGAAGAAGTAAAGATATGGTTGATATTATACTCCCTTGGTTTGAAAGCGGTGCAGCAAGTTGTCCAATCATAATTGGTTTTTTGTTTTTCAGGGGGCGATTAGGTCAGTGAGATGGGGGTGCAGGAAATCCTCACGCTCAATGAGCCCAGACCCTGGGTGGCCCAAGAATTACATTCAGTGCAATATGAAACAGCGCACAATTAACTGAATCAGATTCTCTCTTAAGAACCATTGTTTACTTTGTGGCGGCAATAGGAAGATCCTCTAAGGAAGAGGTCATATACAACAAGATTCTGTTTCTTGTGATGTTTCCGTTTTCGGCAGTAATCGCAGCAGCAGCAGCGAGAGGCAGTAAAGCTTTTTTATGTACTGAAAGATTTCTTCGCTCGCCCCGTCCTGAAGTCTTTGGGAAAGTAACAAGCGGAACAAATTTAACAGCCACCAACCAGTATTATCACCGTTATTCTCAAAATGCAAAGAAAGCATACCTCTGTGGAAAGCAAAAGGGAAGAAGACAGAACTTGGTTTCATTTGCCAGCGGTTTTATGTTCATGCTGATTTCTTTCTAAACAGGCGTCCATGAAATTTAACTGCACCCCAAATGACATCAAATGTTTCTGGCAACACAAGCATAATTCTTTCCAACCTTACCTAATGTTTTTCAGCTTGCAAGTTGTGTTTTTGTGTGTGTGTTTTTTGTTTCCATTTCCTTGTCCAAGGGTAGTGCTGCGGAGGCAGACCAGGGGACTACAATTCTTGCTTCTACGCAAAAGGCACTGACCAACACAATAATGAATGTTTATTAGCTATCCTACTTCAAAGCTCTACAGGTTTTGTCCTGGCTCACAACACCCCGGAATTATTCCATTCTATTTTGTTAACTGTTCCCCACCCCCTTTAAATTTGGGTCCAAATTCACTTGTGGTTTTCTCACTGCCTAAAGTGGGAAGAATCAGTACAAGCTCTTTACAGAAATCAACACAGCCAGAAATCTCAGCTTTAAAACACCTTGAGGTCGGCTCTCAAGAGTTACTGGCTCTCTCCCCTCCCCATGGCTACATGCCATGCACTAAATAAATAGCATTTTAGCATTCTTTCCTTTAGACTTCATAACCTGGCATCCTTTTTAAAGAAAGTTTCTCAAAGAGTTGTAGCCCAGGACCATTAACATGTCATCTGAACCAGACGATAAGCTTACAATTTAAAAGAATCTGATATACTCAGTTTTATACTATAAGCAAGGACACTAAGTACTCTGCAGAAGAAATTTCGCTATCTCAGCACACAAACTCTTAAATTGTTTCCCCTTTCTCATATACGTATTAGGTATAAACATTATTTAAAGGGCTGGTTTTCTGCAAGTGCACACTCCAGTACATTTGAGACAGGTTAGTTTTTCGGGATCTTCTCCAGTCTCCAAAAGTGGTAGTGCTGAAAGGTCTGCCAAAGGTCCAAGACACCTGTGCCCACCTACTTTCTGTGCTCTCTGCTCTGTCGTAATCCTAGAAATCAAAAGGACCAAGGTCCCCATCCATTTTTTCTAGAGTAAAATGGGAATTAGGTCAGTTGAGAGCTGTGTCTTCAATCACACCTATAAGAGCGATGGATCTGAAAAATGTGGTTGCCTTATATGCAAGTCAGACCATTGACACATCTAGCCCAATATCAACAGAGACTGGGATTAGCCATGGAGAAGACATTTAAAGGCAAACCCACCTAATTCACATTTTCTGAAACAATTCACGACCCCAAAACACAGACATCATCATACACCATGTCTCCAAATTTTGCAATGCAGCTCTCCAACTGAATAATATGTTTTTAAAAATGAATTATTTTAGGGTAAAGTGTCAATAAAATGCAAATGTTAGTGAAAATAACACAGAAACATGCATTTCAATGGGGAAATTGCTTTGCAAAAATATATATGGGGGGGGGGGAATAATACTAAAATGCTGGTGAATTTTCATGAGAACTCTAACTTTAATTCCTGCCCCCCCAACTGATATGGGAATGTGGAGAATTGAATTTAAGACTGAAAAAACCAGAAATGGAAAAGGGTCAGATTCATCCATCCTTATCCTTTTAACAATGGGAAGGAATCAAACCTGAAGCTTTCAGAATGCAGGCATGTGCTCCACATCCCTGAACTATGACCCTTCCCATTTTGGGGTGTGTATATGTATGTGTGTGTGTGTGTGTGTGTGTGTGAGAGAGAGAGAGAGAGAGAGAGAGAGAGAGAGAGAGAGATTAAAGAGGCATTTTGTGTCCAAAGCTAGAAGACTGGAACCAGTCCATTGAAAAAATGCTGAAAATTACCTAGAGAAGTGGAGGACTGGATGACAATGCCGTAGTTGAAAACTAAATTCTATAGAGGTTGACAACACCCAGGTAGGTGTGTACAAGATTGTAGCCTAAATGTGACAGCTTTGGTTTAAATATAGAATGAGATCATGAAAGGCAAGACAAATTAGACAAAAGAATAATTTCCTAGAATTGTCAGAACAGAGTGAAAAATTAGTCAAGGCTAGAAAAACATTTATGGATTTCTGTGACAAATACATGAGGAATTGGGGGGGGGGGGAGCTATGAATGCCTGGTGTTGAAACATGGGTGGCATCCTTATTTGAACTACAGGAGAGACACACTGCAGCAGGTGCAACTTCTCAGCACAAACTGTGATTTTCTGGATCAGATGAATGGCCCTGAATAATTCTGACGGAAAAGCCTAATTCAAGAGACCCGCTGGCAGAACACTACTCTGATGATCCATTAACCACTCATACTTCCACAGAGATGCTAAAAAGAGATCATTTCATTGTATTACTTTTCCCTTCTTCGGTAGTAAGCCACTGAATATTGCTGAGTGTCAGGAGCAAGCCAGCAGTAAATCACACCGTTCACGCTGGTGATAAACTCTTTATTAGCAAAAACACAATACGCACAGAGTAGGCGGAATGTCAGGCCTAATGGGCACAGCAGCTCATCCTCGGTAGGTCAGTTGCTGAGACCTTACCTCTCCACAGCCATCAAAGTTCCCTCCTCTCCAGGGCTTTTCCCAAGCAATCAGAGATTCTGCATGCATGAACCCCTCCTCTGCCCTTTTCATGCCTCTTCTGGTTCTGGGAGACCAGAGGGGAATAGAGCTCATCACAGCAGGAAAGGGAGACACCCTTGACTCTTCACCAGCCTGACTCATCTCTGCGTCTTGACCTACCTCCTTCTTTAATCCTGTTTCAGCTTCTGCCTCTGATTCTGGACTCCTCTCTGCCACAGACTCTCCCAGCTCACTAAGCCCCATTACCTCCTCAGCTTCCAACACCACCTCTTCCCAGTCTTTTCCCTGTGACCAGTCATCATTGTCCCACCACCACTCCCCAGGCTTCTTCCCTTGGGGGTTCCGCAGCTGGTTCCTCCCACCATTCCTCTGCGTCCAACCAGTCCATGACACCAAGGTACTTCAGGGTGTGCAGGCTCCCCGGTTCAGCTCAACTCCTACCCTGCTTCACCTAAGACAAAGCCAAAACCCGTCCAGGCAACGTCCTCCACTTCCTCTTCATGGGATTCATAAAAACCCCTGAACACTCTTGACTTATTAGGTCATATTATGTCCCACCAAGCGCCAGTCCTGTTCTGCTGAGACTGTTCTGCTCCTGGCTACCTGCATCCCCTGTACTGATAAATGCAAAGCCTGCATCAACTGATGTGTTAACACTTGATAACCAATGGGGATTCCTACTACAGGTTTGAATCCAAGTCATGGTGCACTTGTGAATGCACGCTGAAAAATGTATTTACCTCCTTTTTTAAAAAAGGTATGATATGCAGGCTGTACTCTGATTCATATTAACAGCTGGAACAGTATACGCAGCAGAGTGGTTATTCTGTATTAAAATTAACCTAATAACTTTCTCAGCATTTTTTTCCCCAGTTTCCCTCCACTTAGTATCGACAACACATTATTGTTTGTTGTACTTAGTATTGGCAATATTTTGATTGCACATGCCTTCAGAAATGACAGGGGCTGCAGCACATCCATCAATATTTATGGTTACTTTTACAATAACCCAACATAAAGCAATGGAGCACCATTGATCTTTTACCTATAAGTGGGTCTAAGAAGTGTATGTTGTACAGCTTCCAAGGATGGAAGATTCTTTCCACCACACCCACATGATCCACGTCTTAAGTGGCAGTGTTTACTAAAAAAAATAAAAAATTCTTGCATGATTCAAACGTTTTCTTTCCTTCAATATTACTACTGTTTTATTTGAACATTTTGAACTCTAGTTTCAAGCAGAGTGCCTTCGCCTTATCCTAAGTTTCCTTTCTAGAGGCAGAAAGCAAAGCTTCAAAACCTGGTGTGGCTTCCAGGTATGTTGATAACCCCACTATCTTACACATTACAGAGCAATTCTAAACAGGTTTACTCAGAAGCAAGCTCCTAGTAAGAATGCTGGGAACTGCAGCCTTGGTGCATTAAAAAAATATTATGAACAATGGAGAGACTGTCTGCTTTTGCACATAACGATGAGCCAGACTTTGTGGCTTACTGTGGTTTACTGTGAATGAACTGTGTGTGCTTGAGTGCTACAGCTTCACTCTTCCTCTGGTGCAAGTAGGAGAAACAAGCCAGGAATCCTTGGATTCCCCTTTACATCTGAACTAACAATCATGGTTGTTGCCACAACCAGCAAACCAACAACAAAGCATGGCCAAGGTTGGCTAACCACCATGCTTCATTAAGGGTAAACAAATTCATGGCACCTAGCTTGGAAGCAACAGAACTCAAATTGCCCTGGTTTGTTTATCCTGATTACACCAGGGGCATGAAGTGGGAGCAATGGGTCAGCATACACCAGCATGCTGTTTCTTTAAAGTAAAGTCTAGCTTACCATCAAGAGCTCCTAATAAAGAGAATACCTCTGATGCACATGGAACGTTTTCACCAAACGCGCCAGCCACTCTTGAAAACCAATGGTGGGCAAGGAGGGAGCTGCTCACAAAGAAGCTGCCGAGATTATTCAAGCGTCCTTTATTCACCTATCCAGATCATGGCTGACCCTGTGCCTCTTTCACTTGCCGCTTACAGGAGGAGCTTTCTTGAACAGAACAGCATGTTCCTTGCTTCAGTGGCTCTCAAGTGGAGACTTTAGTCTTGCCATTATGAGAGCTTTGGCAGTGGGTCACTAGGTTGCCAACAAAGGTTGCGGAGACGAGAGAGACTTGCGTCTCTTAAACTAGGACAGATTCCCCCCCTCTTCCTTTGGGGCTGGAGTATGTAATAGCAGAGGATGGGGGTGAGGAGGAAGAGAATCAGAGTGATTCTGACTAGGAGCCCTGTTCCAAAATAATTTAATAGTAGTGCCAAGAATGCGTGACTATTTAGTGGGATCCAGCACGGCAAGGCAAATGCAATAAACCGTTACGCAATGGAGGCAGGCAGGGCTGTCAGGCTATGAGGGGCTTCCTTTGGTAACCTATTGCTCAGAATAAAGAGCAGCAGGGATGCCTGGTATTTAAAGAGGGAGAATGGGAGGTGGCTGCTGCTTTAGAACGCTGGGCTCTCTGGCTGCAAAAGGTTCTGGCCAGAAATTTGCGTCCGCTGGCTTGAAGGCCTCTACCTCTCCACCCTGGCTCCATCCAGCTGTCCTGTGGCCAGCTGGAGCCAGCACCTGTCTCCACAGTACCTAACAAGCCATCCCAGTTTGCTCGACAGTCCCAAGTTCCTCCAAAAATACCAGTATTTCTGCGTGACATACTTAACAACTGCAACACGTTGGAATATAAAAATGCACATATTGCTAAATATATCATGGTGCAGGGTAGCCTGGGCACGCAAGTCTAGCTAAGCAGCAGGAAGTGTCTCATTTTCCTTCCCTCTTTTAAACTGTGCAAGCAGAGCCTTGTGGGAGCCCACTTTGCATCCCATCTTCGAGTCTATGTACACACCGATATATTTCTTCCCCGCGAAAATCATACACTCATCTCTTTATATCACTCTCCAAAGGCATAAGACAGACTGAGGCAGAATTAGATGGAGAGGCTGGCAGTAAAACTCCTCAGCTGAGACTACTAAGTGGTCTTGGCTATTGCATGGAGGGGTCATTAACAGCCAAGCTGGAAAGACTGCATTCCCTTACAGCTAGTACATAAATACTAATGAAAACAGACCCAATATGTCATTTGTATATACAGAAACAAGAACAGGCTAAGTGAATACCAGATGAAATACCTGACAGGCCAACATCTGCCCTGAACACTGAACTCCAGCTATTTACAAGTTCGCTAATATATTACCTTAAAAAAAATGTATGTGTACTTGTAGTTCTTGGGGGCGGGGAATAAAAGGCCCTGACCAATACCAATCTAGGACACAGATCAATCTCCCGAACCTGTAGAAGTTATATAGCGATACAAGGATAAAGACTGCTATTTGCAATATTTGGACATTCAAGATATACAGCAGTGTAGGTTTTCATTTATTTACAGACTCACAAAGTGGAAGAAGCAACTGCTCAGAGTGCAGTCGCTGCAACAATCTCTGCTTTCATATGCACGATTAAGGCCTGTATCCAGCGCTGCTGTTCCACTCGTGCAGCAGACTCCCACTTGCGCAATGGAATTTCCCCCTCCTTACTTCTGCAGCTCCCCTTGCACCCTCAAAATCTGATCCAAAGAGCTGATTTTGAGAACTCTTGGGAAGACAAAAGGAAGACGTCCTGTTGCACATACTCTGCTCATGCAGCACTGGGTAAAACTCCAAGGCTTCTTTTTAAATTTATCTAAAGCCATTTTGACTGAATTATTTTAATTACTGCCTGCTGGTCATATTCTGGTGTTGCCCTGTTACTTTAATTGTATTATTGCTGGTGTAATAATAATAATAATAATAATTTATTTGTACCCCACCCATCTGACTGGATTGCCCCAATCACTCTGGGCGGCTTCCAGCATATATAAGAACATAGTAAAACTTTAAACCTTTTAAAAGCTTCCCTATACTGGGCTGCCTTCAGATGTTTCCTAAACGTTATATAATGACTCATCTGCTTAACATCTAATGGGAGAGCATTCCACAGGGTGGGCGCCACTACCGTTAATATTTTTTTTATACTTATATATTTTATACTTTTTTTCTGTGCACCACTCTGCTGCTTTATAATGTGTTTTATAAATATTTTAAAATAAATAAAACAGAAGAATTCAAAGCCAAGAAGCCTCCAGAGAGCTTTGACGTGCAGAATTTTCGTAGAACTAAACAACAGCCTATATTACAGTAGGCATATCCTTAAGCTGTACAATTACATCACTGCTGCATCATCACTCAGATGTTACGAAGAGTGAAGTTAGCAACAACCTCCATGCCATTCCAGGCTTCTCCCCACTGCAGCTGTAACATGTAGCGTTGGCCATTGGCCCATCCTGGTATCTGGCGTGGAGACATTCTGTGCTCATGCTATTGGTAGTACTTCTGGTTGACAGGCAGCAAACACTGGCATGGAAAAATCATCAGTGCCCAGCACTGGAATGACAGGATGGCCAGCCCAGCACTGTACGGTAAGTTATGACCACAGCAGGTGGCGTTAAGCTATCCTGCCTATTCCCAAGCGTCTGTGGTTGTATCTGCAGCACAGCCAAGACAGCTCGGGGGAGCAGGGTGTGATGAAGGCTGGGTTAAAAGCATTTAAACAAACACGCTTAACCTGGCTACTTTTATTCTGGTGAAAAAGCGGCCTAATGCAATTTAATGCCCAATGCTGCTTTACTGCTGAAAACTGCCCCATATTCTACTTACCCTTAAAGGGGCACTTTCAGAATCAAGCAACAAAAAACAGTACAGGACCCTAATCTGGACACACAAACATGAATGTTTTTACTACAAAATAGAAGCAGCCAGGTGAGAGCCAGCTGACATGCGAAAGTGAGGTGCAAATAGTCAATTAAGCTAAACTGTATCTGGCAGTTGGAGAGAGGGGAGACTAAACAAATATTCCCCAAAGCAATTCATGATATACATATGAAAATCAACAAAACTTGCATAAAGCCACAATAAAGGACCAAACCCAAAAACAAGCATATCCAACCCACTTCCCAGTGATCTGCTCCTTCCCAGATGTAGTGGTTCGAGAGTCAAACCAAGACCTGGGAGACCATGGTTCAAATTCCCACTTGACCATTAAACTCCCTGGGTAACCTTGGGCTAGTCGCTGCCTCTGAGCCTAGCCTACATCACAGGGTTGTTGTGGGGATCCAGTGAAAAGTGGGATATAGATGCAACCAACCAATCAGTTGTAACCCAGGAAACAGAAACAGGAAAGAGAAGATTGAAAGTGAGCTTAGGGAAGGGAACTGTGGCTAAAGCAGGGCAGCAGTTCCAAGTCTCTTATCCAACCAAGTCTAAAAATCACATCTAGATCCAAATCCAGGGTATCCCATCTGAATTAAATATATTTATTTTATTTGTAGGTCAAATGAAAGTCCTCTGTTCCAAGTCCTGCTGTTGAGACTTTCTTGGGCATTCAGCGTTATGATTATACATTTAGCTACCAGGGCAGCTTTAAAATAGTATATTCTTCATCATATTCTGGGAGGCCCTAAACTGCAGGGCTATGGCTCAAGATAAGATGGTTGAAATGCAGAATTAGGTTAAGCTTAGGTCTGCTGCTGTGAGGCGGACTTCACTGCTGACAATCATTTTCTAAAATCGTATTTGAACCTGAAATGTATTGGTCAATTGATTCAGCGGCTGAGTGGCAAAAAAAGAGCTCTCTGGTCCTGTTAGACTAGAGTATCATGTCACAGCATCAACTTAAGGCTACAAGTCAGTTCCCCCTTTGTGGGCAGGAGTCCGGGTCCTTGCAGCAACCCTGAAGTGGACAGAGTATTGCAGCAGGAACCCCAGCTGCGTCACGCCCCCTGGCCGGCCAATCGGGTTTGCCGGGAGCGTGGCTACGACAGCTTAAATTGTGGCACGGCCAGGTAAACAGCCTCTTTTGCCTCCATTCTTGGGATTTTGCTGCTTGCCTCCGAACTTGGCTGCATTGCTGCTGCTCGCTTTTGCTTCTGATGACCAAGAAGAGGAAAAGTATTTGCATTGCCTCACTTTACCCACACAGTGGTATTTTTGCACCTTGTTAAGAGAAGTATCTTCAAAAGCATGTGTGAACATCTTAGCCATCCCTTAGTCTTCTCTCATGGGACTTCAGCCATCTTCTTGCAAACTCCATCTTTTTGCAAACTCATCTTCTTGCAAACTTCAAAATCGTACCCACAATCGCACAGATAAGCAGTAGTTTGAAAGGCTTAGAGGCAATTTCCAGCCTTTCAAGCTAGTCACACCGCATGACCCATGGAATCATGGTTTTGTTTACACTGCAGCTTGGAAATCTTTCACCAAGAGGGGCATGCTGACAAGCTTAAAACATATGTTCCTTGATAAGACATAACAAACAGACATTGCTGTGTAACACTCATGGACAACATCCATACTACTTTGACATGCTATGGCTTTGGTCCTTCATCGTTTAGAATGAGACAGAGATCAATTCTGGGATGCCAAAAGGACTGGAAGCCCATGAGGGGCCAGCACAGAGGAGGACCCAGGAACTAAAAGCTGCCAGGTGAAAGCTGCCAGGGTAAATGAATGACCCGGGTACCATAGCTGCTTGCTGGGGATAGGGAAGAAAACTGGTACCTAATTTACACTTGCTCCAAAAAATATGCAACCCATGACCTATGAAATCCAAACTTCTCTGAATGTTGTGGCAGGAGTTTTCCAACCGAAAAATGTGTATTAGAGGAATTTGTATAAGAGGGAATTGTTTGTTAAATTGCATACAGAAACGCATTAGAGAAAACTGCTTGCAAAAATGTATATATAAGGGGGGGGGGAATACTAACTAAAATGTTTATAAATTTCCATGAGGACTTTTTTTAAAAGCAAGCAAGCAAACAAACAAACAGAAAGCTGAAGTGAAAAGATGAGAAATGGATGAAGAGAAAAAATGAGAAGCTGGACATGACAGATTTATCTAGCCTTAATAGCTACAGTTCCAGACTGTTCTGAAGTCGCTACAGAATTTCATATGACTGTCTAAATTCTCTCATTTAAGAATATCCCTAAGTCTCATGGTATTAATAGATAGGTTAGAATAAACTGATCACCCAGAAAGGTTATATTTTTAGTGTGCACTACATGTATATTAGAGACAGTGTGGTATAGCGAGTAGAGCAAATTACAGTGTCTGCTTAACTGAGAAGTTGCCTTGGGCAAGCCACAGCGTTACTGGGAGGAAAAAATTAAACAACCTCAGGCGTGATGGCATGGAAGAAAGGTGGGATATAAATGTGACAGGATGCATGATTTATTCAAGAGTGAATGAGGAGAGTAACCCAAAAATGCCAAGTGGTGAACAGGATGAAATCAGCAACTATCTTCAGACCAGCTCCCAATAGTAGATCATATGCCCACATTAGTGAACCCACCATCCAAATAGGAGTTAATTAGCATGCTAATTGGGAGCTTTAGCAAAGCATGGTCCACCTCCTAACCCTACAGGTTGTCCCTCTTTGGGAAGTTTGCACAAAGGCTTGCTTGTGTTACAATCCCCCCCCCCCCCAAACAGCTTGAGGGACACAATCTGCTACTTTCACAGGGCAAGGTACGCACTGTCCAGTTGTTTGCCTGAAGCACACATTCTGGTTTGTCACTGCCATTAACGTCACCAAGTAACCAATATTTTACAGTGAGCAGATTGCCATAGCCAACACTTGAGCAATCTTGCATCCCAGAGTATGCGTTGGCGGACAGGCTGGTATTCTCTCTACACACCTCTTCAAGGCTGTTTGTACGAAAACAAGCCGCCACATCTGCTGCCTAAGCCAATATTGTCTCCCCTGTTTTGTCAGTGTATGCTGGAGCCTAGTCAGGTTTAAAGTGCAATGGCCATGTGGATTTTGATTACCTTTGAACCCTACATGCCTCCAAAGAGTGCAAAGTTGTATGCATGGGATTATCCCTTTGCATTCACACACTGGGCCTGTTAACTGTGTTACCAGCTTGTGACCTGGAGAAACAGCTTTCTTCTTCTTCTTCTTCTTCTTCTTCTTCTTCTTCTTCTTCTTCTTCTTCTTTTTTACAGTTTGCAACTGCAGTGGGAGACAGTGCAGCAAAAGTACCTCCTACCTAGTGCTTACTCCCTGGTTCTTCTCCCCACCTTTTTCCTTTGACTTCCCAGCAAGTGAGACACTCAAAAATGCCCTAGAGCAGGTAGCATGGTGAGTGGCAGAACTCGTTCTCCAAGCTGCAACATGGCAGCCATTCCTGTGAAGTGGATTAGGCACAGCGAGCAATGGCGACTTGCCCAAGGCCACCTGGTGAGCTTCGTAGATGAGCAGGTAACTCAGCTTCAGAGCTAGCTCATGTATAGTTTCAAAATCCCACACCTGAAACTGAATTTAAGAGCACATGCGCAGGTTCCACCTCATACCCAGATGAATGGACTGAACCAGGGTATCCCAAACTTGGGTCTCCAGATGTTTTTGGACTACAATTCCCATCATCCCTAGCCACTGGTCCTGCTAGCTAGGGATGATGGGAGTTGTAGTCCAACAGTAGCTGGAGACCCAAGTTTGCGAAACCCTGGACTAAATCCTTAGAGTGATCAGGTGAGAATACAAATGCCCCATAGGTTTGCTTATTTACAAGGTGGTGCCAAATTCCATTCACAGGTCATCTTTCTTGATCTAGTCTTTCCACATCAGTAGCAACATCTTGGCTTATCTTGCCGACACCGGTGGCTGCCATTCGACACAATGGAATGACTGTCTTGGTACAGAACAAAGTCACAGGATCTCTGTCTCCCGCTTTGATAACAAAACAAAAAATCCTTGGCTCGACCAAGTGTTTATTTGCCCACCCATCCCAATCACCTGCAACCTGAAGCTTAGTACAATACTGCATTGAAGTCAGCAGTAGGTGGGAGAGGCAAACATTTTTATGACATCAGCGCCTTTTGTTTTCTGTATTGTTTGGAGACAATAATGTTCACCAAACATGGCCGTGTTCAGTTATTCGTCGGGAATAGTGAAATCATGAGAAAAAACTCTCTCCCTGATCCCACCACCACCGCTACCTCATTTGGTTCCAAGAAGTGTCAAATGGAAGACCAAAAGGAAGAAAAAAGATGCAACTGAACTAGGTCAAATCAAATGAGAGGATAATTGGGGACAAGTGGAAAGGTGAACAATTGTTGCAAAGCTGAGTCATTCACAAGCCCAGCACGGGGGGGGGGGGGGGCAGGCAAGCTCAATATCGAGAGAGGGGGAGAAAGGGAGGGAGAGAATGCATACAGCTACAACGTTTAAGTATGCTTATAGAGTTGGAAGGGATTCTGAGGGTCCAACCCCTACAATGCAGGGATCTCAACAGAGGGCCATCCAACTTCCAATGGAAGAGAGTCCGCCACCTCATATCCACTGATCCATGCCTTTTACTATCAGAAAGTTCTTCCTGATGTTTAGTTGGAATCTCCCTTCTTGTAACTTGAGGTCGTTGGCTTGGGTCTTAGCCTCCGAAGCATTAGAAAACAAGCTTGCTACAATTCCAGGAGACTTGCAGCCAACCAAAAAAACCCAACCATGTTTGGAATATAAAGCAAAGTTTGATGTTGCTTGAAATATTCAGATGACATGGGGTGTGGGGGTGTAGGTGGTGACCAAGTGAGAGAAATTAACAGGACTCACGTTTGGCACCTGACATCCTAGGTGTGAAAGCATGTTGCTTGGGACCTGAACACTGAGCCCAAATGTTTTATTTATTTTCACTTCAAGAACAATTATCTTGTGAACATCTTTAGCTCCTGTCATTGGGTGCTGGTTATGGAACGCTGCAGCCCCTATGCCCACCCCCAAAGGAGTGAGCCCAATTGAACATATGGATTGTTTACTGTCAAGTACAAGAGTGGGCTGACAATCTTTTAATATATATATATATATTTAGATTCAGTCTAACGTACCCCTTTTGTATACCTAGCTTTCTTCTGGAGTGACAACCACCTCCTAATCTATTAAGTATTCCACCTGCCAGATTCTGTTCTCAGATACAGAGTTCTACTTGAGCTCATTTGTTAACTGGCAACAATCAGAAAATGTTTGTGCTTTGATCACACCTTTCACCATACTTCTCATTAAATTATGGTGCAATATAATAGGTCAATTCTTGAGTAAGACCAAAACCTTTGTATAATCCCGCCCCTTATGTGCAATAAGTATCAATTGATTATAAAATTACCTTTCCGGACAAATTGCTAATCTTATAATTTATAACTTTCTGATCAAATTATATAAAAGATCTCACTATAGTAAACTCCAATGTGGACTATTCTTCAGATTTTTCCTGAATATCACTTTACGGGAGGGATCGGGATCATTTTTTAAAAAATATGTCACCCTTAAATGATTTCAAAAAATATTTAACTTCCTTTAATGAATAACCAAGTTAATAAAGGAAATCAACTAACTATAATTGATTATCACCAGTAAATACTAGAAAGTTCTTGAATCAACATCTCTCTCGTATGAGAAAGTTATCAACCCTTAAAAACAGATTAAGGGAATCCTGTGGGATAGCTCAGTCGGTAGAGCATGAGTCTCTTAAACTATGGGCCGTGGGTTCAAGCCCCACATTGGGCAAAAAGATTCCTGCAAAAGGTCCTCTCCAACTCTCCAACTCTATGATACTCATCTATTACAATGTAAATGCATTGTTCCTTGCACACACACATCATTAAAGAGAGATGAATAGCACAATCCTAACCATGCCTACTCCTAAGTAAATTCCACTGAATTCAACTCTCAGGCAAGTGGGACTAGGATTGTAGCCTCAGTTAATGAAACAATACTTTCCTACCCATAAATGGCATATATCTTTGTCTAAATACTGCTGTAGGGTTATGCTTTGAAAGACTCGTGGCAAATGAAGAGGCCTACTTCTCAGGAACTACAATTCACTTAAACCGTTGTGAGATCTTTTGCCCACATTACCTCTCACTGAAGAGTGGTGTGTGTGTGAACATTTCCCCTGTCTCCATCTCAGCCCTGTGCCTGTGTCGGATTATTATTGTGCTGGATTCTGGAGGTCTCTCCTTCTCCTCTTTTCGTGGCCTCAGCACCAAAGAAAAAGAGAACTCGCCCTGGAGGCAGATGGGTCTAATAAGCATTAAACTTCTCCAAATGAGATTTTTCACGCTCTTTCACAAGGAAACAATCCCCTCAGTTTTGGTATTCATCAAATGCATGTGAAAAGAGGAACAGGGAAGAAAAGGATCCTTGACACATACATGCGCGCAAACACACTAAGAAAATAAAATAAAAAAACATACACCCCCCCACCTCACCGCCCCAGAACACCTTCTGCCCTGGAAACCTGGCTCTTTGTTCCTGGAAGGATGGGGTGTTTTTTTGTAATGGCCTTCCCTTCTGAGGGGGCTGCTTTTTCTCTCCCAGCTCCTCCAGAGGGCTTGCTGCCATTGACATGCACACTCTGCTTTTAAGAACCGAACAACTAGCGTGAAAGTCCGCAGAGGAATCTTCCTGCAAGGGAGCCTTTGGAGAATAGAGTGGGGTGTTACCATCTGCAGAAGACAACCGATCACTTCCCACAGCAGGTTTTGCTCTGGATGGAAATGCCACCATTCATCCCAGAACAATGCATCCCCCCCCCCAAAAAAAAACCACACACAACAACAGCAGGCCTGTTGGGTCGAACTCAAGCCTTCCCCAATCATGGATAATACAAAGGACAGGAGCACGGTGGCCCAGTTTTAAGAACAAAAAATACTTAGTTGGGGAGGAGAATGAACCCTCCCCTTCTCCACAGCTTGCCTTCCCCACAGTCCATTGTCTCTGACCTCTGCCAGGCTCCTTTCCAGCATCAGAGGCAAGATCAGAAACGGGTGGAGATGAATGGTGGTCTAGTGATGGACTCTGAAAAAGAAAGCTGCACTACAGGGGAGATTTTAGATAAACTCTGGTCTGCACATCCTTTCTACACTTAAAGGCATTCCCCACCTGTTACTTTATATGGAAAGTGGCAAGCCTAGCTTGATACCAGGTGTGGTGAACCTGAGACCTTCCAGATGTTGTTGGATTCCAGTTTCCACCATGGCCAATGGCCAATGGGGTTTTCATATTGCATTTTGATGTTGTGAACTGCCCTGAGAGGGCCACAGAGTTCTCCACCATTTCCAACCAGTAAGTACTTAATGTCTCACTCTGTACCTTTGGGAAACCAATGGAAACGCTTCCTGTTTCATTGATTATATATAGTTTTTCTTTTGCTTGGCCTGCATCAGAGATCAGGCTCTAAGCAGCAGAGATGGGGGAAGAACTTCTTCCTTTCTTTTATACCTCTGCAGGTTTGATATTTGCTGACAAAAGAAGCAGAACTTGTCCTGGAAGAGACAGGGACAGCGCAGATGTGCTGTCAAACTTATTTCACAGCTTACAGAGTCATACATGCCAGAGGCATTTCAGATTTTTATAGCTAATATGCAGCTCGTTGTGCTACTTTTAAATGTGTTTCAATCCACAAATCCTGCTGCCATCCAAAGTTTGAGCCCACCCACCTTACTGAAAAAACCAGGGTTTAACTCTACTGTTCCAGTGGGTGGAATAAATTCAGTTGCCGGTCGGAGGGAGGAAAGGAGTGGGTTCAAAGTTCTTTAAATATATTACCCCAACTGAGCTCACTGCATTTAACTAGCTGTCCCAGTGGTTTCCCATGATATTAGCTGATGATGCAGCAATATGGCAATCTGTCTTTGTGGTCTCCTCCTCTTCCAAGTATTCTGTTCACCCTGCTTCTCAATGTACATCTGGCCAATTGGCCCTGACTTGGGGGACAGGCTTCATCACAAGTTCCCTGGCTTCCAGTGGCTTAACTGCTGTGATGTCATGAAAGGACCAACCAGGTTGAAGATTGAGGACTGTGAACATTCAATGAATTAACATGAGAATTTTAAAATTCTGGATTTCAATATTCAGAACCAAAGGTCTTATTATACATGCCTTCAGTTATCTGCAGATTCCTTTATAACAAAAACCCATCTCAAACTTATGAGGTTCTCAGAGTAGTTTTCCATGTTCTTTGTGAACCAATAATGCTTGTATTTTGTGTTTTGGCTTTCCAAATTGCACTTTAATAGTTCCTCCAATATTGAGAAGGTAGCATAAGAAGAAGAACAGTAATTCCCATAGCTTAAGTAGGTTCACTGCAGGCCTATCAGAACATGATTAGGCAAAAGATGATTGGCCTCTATTTAGAAAAGGGTCAGGGAGTGTTTTTTGTTTTTTTCAAAAGCCTGCCAGTGATGAATAAAATAGGCTTCCCCAAACACAGAACACCCAGGAAACTAAAGTGACCCAACAGGATAGGATAGTGTAGATTCCCAGACTATAATATCAGTCTCACAGGACATTTGTCACAGTTAATGAGAGGGTGTGGATTTCCGAGGATCAAAAATAATGGGATACTAAAATGGACGAGCTTGTGCAAGGAAACATTTTAATACTCACACAAAACTTGCCCTTTCTTCCTAGTTCTCTGTTATTGAACTTGTCCAAACCTTGATTCTCTTTTGCCTAGATTACAGACTCCCCCCTCCATTCTCCTGGGGTGGGGATCCCACTAACAATATCAGCCACTTTTTTCAATCCTGCAGTCGGGATACCAAGTCATGTCTTTGGTAAAGGATGCAAAATCTCACCCAACCCGGCCTCCCTGTACAGTTAAATACACCTCCCCCCCCTTAAGACCGACACTGTACAAGGTGGTAGTGTTGGCAGCAGAAGGGCTGGAGGTGAGCATGCAATAAAAATGCCTTTGGACACCTTTGTAATGAATGATGCTAATCATAGGGAGGGGAGGTGACCTCACAGGAGGGGGCGTGTACCCTGAAACACCTGTTGGGGCAAGAAGCAGATCTGTCACACAGGAAAGTCGCCTGACCTAACAGCACAGGGCGTGGGGTTCGGAGGAGAGAAGCGAAGGAAGAGAACAAGGGAAGGAATTTTAAAAGGCTTGCCGCAGCAGACGATGAGAAAAAGCACAGAGGATTAAAGTGACTCAGTAACATAGGGCGATATGGGACAGCCTGCAACAAACCCAGAATTAAAGGCTTAGTTTTATTCCTCCTCCCCCTGCTTCTTCCTCCACTGCACTTATACCACCCACCCCCGAGTTTAATCTTTTAGCTTCGCACTAGATCTTTAGGCCATAGCATTAAGTGCTAGTGCGCTAGTCCTCTTCAGCGGCAGGTCTCTGCCCAGCGCCCGTGCCCACGCATGCCCGGAATCCCCAAATGGAAGGGAAGGAGCTGCAACATATGGCTGGGGAAGAAGAGGTGGGAGACTTGTGTGTCGGCTACTACCGTGACCTATATCACAGCCAAGCAAGCTTCCCCCGTGGCTGGGTTAGCCAAGTCCTGCAAGAGTCGCAGAGACAGGAGCAGTGCCAATGGGAACCCGGATGTTCCAGCAGCACCAGAGGTTGGCAGCAGTCCCTGGGTCAAATGGAAGTGTGCTTTGTGCCCAGACTTGCCAGAACCAGTTGGGAAAACAGCGAGTCCTACAAAGCCCAAACTCCCTGCACCCAAAGCGATGATGGGTACTGTCAAATTATATTTTATCATCTCAGGTAAGCAGCATCCCTGGCAGTTCTGTGTATTCCAGAGGCTAAAATATAAGGTCACTTCATTTCCTTCCCCTCCAAGTTATGGTCCATGGATATGTTTTATCCCTAAGGCATCTTTGATGGTTGTGAGCATCTTTAATCCCAAAAAGCGAAGAGAAAGGTGGGGGAGAAATACTAGAGGGGAAATCTCCAAATTAATGTATTTTGCCTTACCTTTTTTAAATATCTAAATTTTCTCTTTTCCCCCTCAAGTTCGGTTAAAGACCAGACAAGCCACCAGTCAGCAGAAGCCTAGTTCCGGCCATGTCAATGCAAATTACATTATTCATACGAAAATATTGCAGGTGAGATATGCAGGTGAAAGCTAGGGCTGCAACTTTGGCTAGTTGGCCTCTGGTGCCTTTGGCATATTGATTTCTCGATTTCTGCACCTCAGTGCCCTTAAAAGCCTGCATCTGCTGAACCTCTGCCATTCAAACAGCTGTTACAAAGCATAGGAGGTCCAGTAGCAGGTGAGGGGATACAATAAAGGCAGCATCATAAGCAGGGAACAGCGCTTGAAAAGCTTATCTTCCCATATTATGAATAGGAGAGCCCCTCTTAAACCAAACCCTAAATTTCTACAGAGCAAAGTAAAAAACACAAGGCCTCATGGAGTTCATTGCAGGTGAGGGAATTTACAGAAGTCAGCGAGAATCACAAAGGGTGGGGAACTGCTTGGAAAACTTTATAATGATACTGAATTTTAAAAGCCAAAACTGCAAAGGGGACCTTTGGTCCCATTCCATCCACCTTCCTTTACTGCTGCATATTCTCCTCTTGTGCTTTTATTTTATGGTTGTGGTGGGAATTTCCTGTTTCCTCTTTTTGCAGAAACTCGTGTGTGTGTGTGTGTGTGTGTGTGTGTGTTTTCTCCCTTGCGAGGCAGCCAGCGGAGGGGTGTCAGTTTAATCACGGTGGAACCTAGAAAAGCCTTTGGGGGAAACAACCTTTTTTGGGGACACAAAACACAGGTTTTCATTAGCAATCAAATCAATGCGATAGCTCGGCCTTAAACTGGCAGAGTGAACAGAAATCAAGGTCTAGCAAGGAGGGTAGGGGAGAAGAGAGAGAGAGAGAGAGAGAGAGAGAGAGAGAGAGAGAGAGAGAGAGAGAGAGAGACTCCTGCTCGCTCAATACCAATACTTCATTTCTGAAAAAAATGCCACTTTCAAAGTGCAACCCTCAACCTAAAAAGAAGCTGCCATCCCCTGGGGCTATACAAGTTCATTATTTTTTGTTTATGTTTGTGTGTAATAAAACAGTTATTGTCATAATGGTCAAAGCGAATGAGATACCGTATTTTTCGCTCTATAAGACGCACCAGACCACAAGACGCACCTAGTTTTTGGAGGAGGAAAACAAGAAAAAATATTCTGAATCTCAGAAGCCAGAACAGCAAGAGGGATCACTGCACAGTGAAAGCAGCAATCCCTCTTGCTGTTCTGGCTTCTGGGATAGCTGCGCAGCCTGCATTCACTCCATAAGACGCGCACACATTTCCCCTTACTTTTTAGGAGGGAAAAAGTGAGTCTTATAGAGCAAAAAATACGGTATGTGAAACAGAGAAAGTGGCATATTTGAATGGGCTAACTTCTGTTGGCGGTTGCAGCATCCATGCTGCTGTGTTCCTCAATGGCCCTTTGTTTAATGAAGAGTTCTGTTGAACTAGAAAGCTTGCATACTCCTGCACACAGAATCACACACAAAACCAGCCCAATAAAAACTTGGCCTTAACAGTTTTATGCTGCCTGTTTTATGTGTGTGTGCTTTTGCCTTTTAGATTATGCGGTAGAGAATGATACAAGGTAATCTTATAATTGAAGATCAGAGCATAACATACTGTTAACACTAAATAATTAGTGAGGAGGGGCAGATTATAAAGAGGTGTGGTCATATGTAGGGAGGGGGTGGTGGCAAGACTATCTTTTCACACTAACATTTTACAACTTGTTTATGTAAGCGCCCCACTCCCTTTGGATTTACATTTCTTGAAAGCAAGATTGGCGTCAAATCAAGTGGTGAAAGATAAAATGGTAGTTATTTCCATACCAGGAGAGCTAGCAGGAATAGAGAGCAGGAATGGTTCTGCAACAATTTTTGCAGTTGCCTGGAGCACCACTAATCTAACCCAGCATCCTTTAATACCAGGATGAAATAGTAATTCGCTACTTTAAAAAAAATCACCAGGCAGTGCATCATCATCATCATCATCATCATCCCACACTACTCCAAAGTTACAAGGATTGCACCACCAGATCTTAGAGGGAACAGAAGTCTGCAAGCGTGCAATTCTGTGTGGTGCAAAGGAGTCTGCTTGGGAAGATGGGGCAGTGAGTGTCAAGAGGCAGAAAAAGCCTTGCAGAGTGTAACAAACTAGTGTTTGCTGATCCTCACTGAATTAAATCCACAGTGCTAAAAAGATGCTAATGAAGTCTCTTTTGTTTCAAGGAGGTTTGGGGGGGGGGAGAGGAATGTGCTGGGTTGCCAGTGATTCCCAAGTGCTGTTCTATGGGAGTGAAGAAAATAGGCAAACAAAGTGAAAGATAGATAAGAGAAGGCAGACAAGGCATGTGGGGGAGGGGGGGAGACAAGAGGGAAAGAGGACCATGATTTATGTCTCCACTTCAGCAAATGTTTTCACTAACATTAGCATTGCTAAAGCCTAAAGGATGTAAGTGAATAAGAAACAGCAGGAACCTGTGGCTTTATGGCACTAACATCTGCTCTAATGAACTCCTTGCAGACTATGTGCAGCCCTCTCCATCAGTGCCTCCATGCTCAGGGCTTCCTGCCAGTTCTCCCGACAGACTTCCAGCAAATCATGGAACCCAAATAATAGCAGTGTGGAAGGACCCTCCTGCTTAAAGGCATCAGCCCACCCAGTAAGCCAGGGAGACATTAAAATACAGAAGTGCTTGTGCCATATTGTTTCTAAAGACTACATGGGAACAGCTGTTGGGTTGAAATAAACAAACGCTCAACTTTTCCCCCTCTCATTTTTAAACCGTATTTCTAGCCATCCTTCCTGTGGTCAGGTGAATCGGAACTGCAATGTTTGAGCCTGTGTCCTTCAAATATCTGCTTCTCTCAACACCTCCAGTCATTATTTTTTACCAACTCAGCCCATGCAATCCATTTATCTTTTTGCAGCAAGCAGCATTATTCCTTTCCTTCACCACCCACCTACCCACCCACCCCAAAAGGGACCAAGAATCAGCACCTACTCAAATGTCAGGTTCAGAATAAAGCCCTGACACTGAGTAGCAAGTTCATCCATGTCCATTGAATCAAGTGCAAAATCATCATTAGTAGGACCCTACTGATATGGAATCAGATCTCAATAATCTCCTCTGGATATGCTGAGACAAACCACTGCTAAGCTAGTGTCCTCCGTAAAGCATTGTTCTAATCAAAAACGAATGTTGGGGTTTGTCCATTAAAGGAGTCACCATCTGCAAGAATGCCTGACCTATTACAGTCTAACAGAACGATTCCTGTGAGCCACTGGCTGCTTGTTCTGTAATACTGAAGAGAGTAGGTATCCATCCAGTCAACCCTTGACAAACAAATTAATAAGACCATCTCTGAGGATTTATCTGCCGAAGCAATGTCATCTGATGGACCAGGTATACTCAAAATTACTTAAGAGCTGATCTATATATAGATCAGCTGTAAGTAGTCTTGAGTATACCAACCACATACACATAGGGATTAGCTTCCTTGTGTTTCATTTCACACACATACATAGCTATATTGTTTGGCACAAATCACTACATATATGGGAGCTACCATAGCACAGTGAATTTCCTTGTACATGACATGCTCCATGGCAACATTATTTGCTAGTAGAGATAGGGAAACTCATTATGAGCAAGCTGCCCTAAATACTGTCAGGAGATACCAATTCCCAGGGTATGTGTTCAAGAGCAAGAAAAGCTCCTCCCCACCCTTGCTTTCTCTAGTCTTAAAATGATTACATTGATTAGTTTTGCCAACTATGTCATGGACACAATAATGTGTGTCTCTGCAGCCAACAGGGTAAAGAGGCAGGAATGAATTGCTTCATTCCCTTGACCAGGGATGGGGAACTTGTGGTCCTCCAGATGTTGTTGGACTCCAGCTCATATCGTTTACTAGACAGCATTGTGAATGACCAGGGATGATGGGCGTTGGAAGTCCAACAGACTCTCTGGAGGGCAAACTATATTGGCACAAAGTACAAGAATAAAAACACAAGATAATGCATAAAATGTATAAGTTGATGGAACGAATGCCCTTAATAAAGGTTCACTAAATCAGAGGTAATCCAAGTTACACTGTTTAAAACAGCATACTGTATGTCTAAAAGGATACAAGCATGGAAAAATACAATCAAAATGATAACAAAAGTTAGCTTTCCAACGAGAACACCCCACATTTTTAACCTTATGAAAATAAGAGTGAGTTCCATATCTACAACCGGTTGTATTTTGTCTTGAAAATTAGTATTCCATGAATTTATAAACAAGGCCCCTTTTCAACAAAACAGTTAATCTGTTTCTTTGGGCAGCATTTTGAGAAGTTAAGTCAATTTTCTTGATAATGCCATTCCTCAATTTCTTTTTATCCAGTCTGAAAGTGTTGGAACTGTGTAGATTTCCAGTATGTCACTACAGTACATAGCTTTTATCAGTGGTTAATTCCAGATCCACTGTCTCCATTATATTAATATCAGCTCTTAGTGCAGATAGATAACTACCCTAAGCTGTGCTTATAGCAAGACTTACAAAAGGCTGATTTATGATGGATTTTACCCACCCTTTGCAGGTATGGTAATGAATACTCCAGGATTCTTGAGAGTCTGATGTTCAAGTCACACCTCAGCCATATTTTGAGTGTCATCAACCACCATCCTTGGTTCCCAGCTTGTAAAATGGGAGTAATAATGATTTCCTACATAGGTTTATGGTGAGGGAAAAGCATAGTAACGTGTATAAAGAACTCACCAAACTGAAACAAGTACCAGTGATTCCAAATAAGGAACTATAGGGCATGAACAAATGAATCATGGAAGTCTCAAGGATGGTAAAAAGAGGCTTTGGCGCCTCAGATACAAAACCCTGCAAGCCAGGGCTGTCTGGGCATGTGTTGGCCATCCATCTTCAAATGCCAGTGAAGGATCCTGGGGCAAACATTTCTGATTCCACGCTGTTTTACCAGTGTCCCAGATATTGCTGTCACAGCTCCCAAGCAACAAGTTGAGTTTCGTGTGCAGTCATCAAGTCAGCCCTACTGCCAAAGCCACCTAGCACAAGGATGGAGAACTCTTGGCCCTCCAAGATGTTACTGAACTACAGTTCCCATCAGCCCCAGCCAGCATGGGCGAATGCCAGGGATGAGATGAGTTGTAGTTCAGCAACATCTGGAGGGCCAAAGATTCCTCACATCTGATCCAGCCAGATGCAAGTTTCGCCTTTCAAAATAATCTATAGCTGGTGGCACGAAGACAAGCAGAATCTGTGCATCATTATTAATTAGTAGCAATGTATTATTATTACCGTTGTTGTGGTTAGAGCACGTTCCCAGAAGTGGTGAACAAGGAGAAAGTGGGCACATCTCCAGCAGCAACACATACCAGTGTGCAAGGAGTACTTTAAAGTTCTGACAATTATGGTATATAAGAAACTGTTTTATACTAAGTCAGACCCATTGCTCCATCTAGCTCAACAGTCTACCCTGATGGGCAGCAGCTCTCAAAAGTTTCAGGCAGTGGACATTCCCAGCTCCACCTGGAGACACTGGTGATCAGACCTCGGACTTCTCTGAAGGCAAAGCATATGCTTCAGCACAAAGTTGCAACCTTTGCCTAAGAAGTTCCCTTCTTGGACCGTTTCTGACCACACAGGTCATTCTGGTTTCCTTTGCTGACATGACAGCAATGTGAAGGGAGAGGCATCCCTGTTGGATTCACATGGACGGACCTAGGGTGCACTAATAGGAGATTCCCTCACCAGTTAGTTAGAAATGAAGCTGGCAGTAGACCGTGGTAGGTTCCTTCCCCAGCCACTTGCCCACATGCTGATCTCTTTGCCCTGGGTTGCAGCACACTGCACCAACTTTCAAAACAAGCTGGTGATGTAGGGTGAAAAACAGCAAGTTCCTAAAAGGAAAGCTGTATCTGAAGTCACAAAAACAAGTTACCTCTTGCTGCCATTTCATCCCCAGCTCCCCTCTCCACACACCCAATTCCTCCTCAAGCAGGCCTTTTTCCCCATTTTATTTTTAAGCCCACTGCACCAGCCCATATGTTCATCAAACACAAACAAGAGTACTGCTTTGTAATCAGCCATCGCAGGTTCACACTTCCTCTGGCAAGAGCATGTACACTGCTAGTCACATTCACAGCAGCATCCCATCCCAGATTTTAACAGCTGCTCAAGCAGCCCACATGGCAGTTGCCAAGGTGGGGAGGGTGTGATGGGAGGGGAAGGCGAGAGAAGGCAAAAACATACCCAAGAGAGGCTGTGATCCTTGCACTGGGCTGCTTCACATGCCACTCTTAATAAGAAAAAAACATGTAATCTAATCAAACATGCAATCAAATCAGCAGCACTCAAGCACAAATCTTATCCCAGGAGGTGAACCCCAAAGACTTCCCTGCTTCTAAACAGCATCCTGCCACACTACAGGCAAGACAAAGCCTAGGAGCCACCAAGCTTGGAAATCTGAAGTTTAAACACAGTGTTTGGGTAATAATACATAAACATGTGTCCAAGGGATCAGACAACTTGACTACATCCCTGGAGTTTGTAGGTATGAATCTCAAAGGGGTAGGGTCACATCACACAGGAGCCCAGCTGTTTGTTAATGGAAGTTGAGACCCCTTGTGTCAAGATGTTAATGAGACCCTTAGGTGATAATTATTATTATGCTTTCTTGTTTGGCCTGATTTGTCTTCATGATTTATTTAATCTTTTTGTGTTTTATAAATGTATATGTTGCCCAAGAGCCAAAGTATCTCACACTAGTTACAAAGTTGCTATGATAAGTTATCAGTCTTCCTAGACTAGCTTTCCTTTCCAACTATCCTCTGCTGATACTGCTCCTAGCTATTCCTTATATAGTACCAGGCATGGAGAATCCATGAACCTCCATCTGACAATAGGTAGGGATGAAGGAATTTAGAGTCCAACATCACCTGTAAGGCCACAGGTGCGTCATTCCTGTTATATAACTTTCAAATCCACATCTCAAATCAAAAGAAGGTTACCATCTCCCCCCTCTTCTAACAGCTGTGTAACAAGTAAAAATGCAGTTGGCACAGCTTACTCCATCCTGATATTTCCATGGCAGGGAAAACACTTTTGCTTGTCCCATAATTTCTAGAGGCATATAACCTCTGCCAGGAGAAAGGTGGTCGCCCAAATTTCACATCAGAAAAACCCTATACAGCATTATTATTATTATGAAAGTGCCATTGACTTTTGCAACTTTAAGTACTCCCAAAGAAAGTCATTAACTTTTAAAACAGTCCCCTCCAGTTACTTGTCTCTCCAATTTCTTCCTACAGAGAGAGAAGGATACCAATACTTCAATAACAGGCTCCTCACATGGAAAAATTATTTTCTGGTATCATCCTTAATAACAATTTATGGAGTGGATTCAGTTGTCAGCAAGTAAGGTAGTGATTTGGATGGACCACCATGTTTGCAAGCTTAAAGCTACAGGAAATCAAGGAACTTCTTGCACACACAAAAACAGCACCCGAGGGGCAGACCAAACTAGGATCCCTTCAGTGTTCAGTCATTAAATGCTCAGCTTGTAGACTGAAGTAGTACACATGATTCCCCGGCATGTGTAAATCAGCCTCAAGACCACGAACCTTATCCTTTTCGTACTCTGCACAGTACCTATCCCTATACTGACAAGCAGATGAAAGTAAAAACAATAGAACCGGCAGCATAGTGCCCCCAATGAGTGCTACAGACGCATACAAAAGTGAACAGTCCAGACCTATTAGCTCTTTTAAGTTCAACCAGCCAAGAAAGCAATTATCTCTTTGGTATCTCTACTGTCCCCTGCTTTCCTTACTAGGAAATGGCAGGAAGGAAGATAATTTTAGGATTAATCATTTCAGTAGCAACGGACTGCAAACTACAGGATCTGAATTGGTAGCCGTGAACATTAAACATGGGAGGGAAAGATTCAGCAGTTGTCAGTTACTATTTCCACACTCTGGTGCACACCCAGTTTTGGGATAATACCTGTGCTGAAAGCATTTCCTAAGCAAAGCATGATATATAGCTAAAAATAAAATAAAACCATCCTTCCCATTACAACAAGAAGACAGACGATAGGAAGCTAGGAATGTGGAGCTGGGGCGGGGGGGACGACACTGCTGATTGAGGCATGTCCTATAAGCTTTTCCTGAACTTTTAATTGCACTGTAAAAAAAATGAATGCCTCCCTTCAACATGCTTGCAAGGCATGCTTGCCGCAAGACGCTTTTGGCATTGATCAAACAAACGCCACAGGCATGCCTGGTGACACATCCCCACACCTAGTGCATTACGCAGGCCCCCTCCAGCTTTACAAGGTGGAAAGAAAATGACCAGTTAAGTTAAAGAGGCTTCAAAGTCTTTTTAAAAGGAAAGACCTGCCTGTCACTGCCTGCCGGGGCACTCCAAGCCCCTAACAGTTTATAGCAATGATCTTTCCCAAACTCTGCAGCCATCAAACTTTATGGTTTCCTGACTTCTGAGATGCGCAGCTAAAGACATCTCTTTATAACTGCACTTAAAAGAGGGGGAATGTCTCACCGGCATCTCCATGTCTCCCCTGCTGGAGCTTGACAATGGATATATGGGACAGTATCCTGGATAAGAAGAAGGGAATTGGTCTGAAGTCATGAAAGAGTACTTTATCTCCAGTGCTCTGCTTATTAATCCCAGACATGCATAAAGGTAAAGGGACCCCTGACCATTAGGTCCAGTCGTGGCCGACTCTGGGGTTGCGGCACTCATCTTGCTTTATTGGCCAAGGGAGCCAGTGTACAGCTTCCGGGTCATGTGGCCAGCATGACTAAGCCACTTCTGGTGAACCAGAGCAGCGTACGGAAACGCCGTTTACCTTCCCGCCGGAGCAGTACCTATTTATCTACTTGCACTTTGATGTGCTTTTGAACTGCTAGGTTGGCAAGTACTAGGCTCTGTGGGTTAACCCACAGTGCAAGCAGAGAGAGAGAGAGAGAGAGAGAGAGAGAGAGAGAGAGAGAGAGAGAGCATTCTGCATGTGCTTCAGGAGCTCTGTTAGTAAAGTCACAGGGCTCAGCTGTGACACTGAAACTAGGTTCTCAGGTCATGTCTCGGCTGAAATAATACCTCTCCCCAACAGTGAGAAAGCTGGTGATGTTAGGAAAAAAGGTGTATGTGTCACCCCACCCCAATGCATGAATTTATGTGGGTGAGGCATGCTCTTTGGTTACAGCATGGAGTCACAATTGCACACCAGTTTGGAGTAGTGGAACCTCAAGTCCAGAGGTCAAATGTGGCCCCAAGTCTCTCTCTATAGAACAGGCATCCCCAAACTTGGCCCTCCAGCTGTTTTGGGACTACAGCTCCCATCATCCCTAGCTAAAAGGACCAGTGGTCAGAGGTGATGGGAGTTGTAGTCCCAAAACAGCTGGAGGGCTAAGTTTGGGGATGCCTGCTATAGAATCTTCCCGAGCTGGGATAGCTCAGTCTGTAGAATGTGACACTCTTAATCTTAGGGCAAAAGATTCCTGCGGTGCAGGGAATTGGGAATAGATGAGTCTCATGGTCCCTTTCCAACTCTTCAGCTCTATGATTCTATAATTCTTTTCTCCCCACTCCTAACCCATCACCAGTCCTTCCTTGTGCCCTGAGTGCCTTTGCCTGGCTGGAATGTATCCTTGAACCGTGATGATGCCTCTTGCCTGCCTGGACAGAAGACAGACAGTGGTGTATGTGTTTGTGTGGAGAAAATAATGCACCCTACCCTGCTCTGCCCACTTTTGCTCCTGGTCCCACCCTCCACTGTTCATTTATAGACCACCTTTTTCTTCCAAGGAGCTAGAGGCCGTGTACATGGTTGTCCTCCTCCCTATTTCATCCCCACGACAACCCTGTGAGGTAGGTTAGGCTAAGAGGTGGTGAGTGGCCCAAGGTCACCCAGTGAGCTTCATGGCTGAGTTGGGATTCAAACCCTGGTCTCACAGGTCGTAGTCCAACACTCTAACCATTACGCCACCACTATGCATGCAGCCTTCTGAAGTTTGCCCAGAAGGGAATACAGTATGGCTCTTGGATTGGAAAAGGCTGCCCCACCCTTGGTGTAAAGGGTTTAAGCTTCCATATCACATGCTCACCATTACAGTTTCTCTTGGCTGCACAAGGAAAACTGCTGGAAAAGGCTAAGGAGACCTACAAGCCTGTCCCTACCTATTAGTTCACAAACTTGGAGGGAGAGCAGCATGGGGCGGATATAATTCAAGTCAGTGTTTGACGCAATGGCGGGGAACCAAAAGGTCTGCAATTAAAAGGTAATTCTCCGAGTTGAGATGATTATTACCTTCACTCATCCCATCATTCCCACAGTACGGAGCCCCCGCGCCTGAACTTTTAAGCCGCACTTCCAGCTATCATGGTTATTAAATGAAAGAATGGAATCCTCAACAGGGTTATCATTTGCTCAGCTAGCAAAAGAGAACATCAATAAGATTCAAATGCAGCGCAAAGCTGGAAGTAACAGCGGGACCAGCTAACAGCTTCACTCCTACCCTCAGCTGGCTACCAAACTACACACACACACACACCCCACCCTCCCTCTCCGCTGCTGCCTATCTCTAAACCATCACATTCAATGCAATACAAATTTGCTATAAATATTATTATTTTTGCAAGATGACAGTTCCTACTTCAAACCAGGGTCTCAACATATTTTCATTGCACTCTCAAACCTTCCTTTATTCCAGCAGATGTTCGGAATGCTTAAGGAATGCAAAACAGTGCCCCTGCTTTGGAAAATTCTGCTCCTTTGGTTGAGTCCTCTTTAATTTTGTAGCAAAGCATATCTATAAATGTACTCTCTGAGAAGCCCTTCAAGCAGCGCTCCTATTTCACATTCCAGAATCCCTTTAAACAATGTCCTCTGTTCACTATAGGCTCTTTCTCCCCTATCATTAACTGCAACTTCAAAATACATCTTTAAAGCACCAGACTCTGAGCAAATTATAATTTGATTCTGGTTAATTACAAGCAAGCTCTTTGGAATGAGAGCATACTGCACCCTAAAAACAATGCACTCAGTGTACTTATTAGTAGCTGCGCAACATACAGAGTTGCTATTAGCAATTATGAGCATTCTGATCCATCATCAGCTTTCACCCAAATCATCGGATACCAGGTTCTAAGGTTTTGGTTTTGCATTGAAAGGGCCACCCAAAATAAATCTTTGGTTTTATTTTTATTTTTATTTTTTAAAAAAATCTTAGTTCAAATAGCACTGTCCTTTACAAATCTACATAGCCCCTGCTGAGTTTCAGGAGGACTTGCAGCAAGCAAGGATTACAGATCTCTGTCAAAACAGCCAGAGATAAACAGGAAAACATAAAGGTGTGTGGATTAGTTCACCCTGTCAGGCCTGGAATGCAGCAGGGGTCTGCTGTGACAGACCCTAAAGCAAAAGGATATTAAAAGAGGATGGAGTACATGAAAACAAGTATCAGTCCAACAGAATATATTTAGGCCACAACTCTCCAGCCAAACCAACTGAACAGGAGACTCTTCCCAGGGAAGGCGGTGAGTGTGTTTTTCCAAGTAGAAATCTCTCCCTAATAAACACATGATTACGGCTGCACAGACCACAGAAATACTTAACAATCCTGAAGAAAGACAGAAGCCCACATTACCTTCCTCAAACCAGCTCAGATGTCTTAAAACTTCAAGGGTTAGCCCCAAACACACATGCAGACCCCCTTGCAGTTTCCTGTTAGAGCCTATTTTGACAATTAGAAAGATTCTTCTTTGACCTTTCAGCTTTATCCTGGAGAGAGAGAGAAAACCAGCCCGATAATCACTCTACACTTGATTCCCCCTTCCTAAATGCGCTACATAGATGTCCTGTTGAACTCTGTGGAACTTGTCTCCAAATAAGCTGGTCAGGAAGATAACCAACACCTCGCTCTGGCTTCCTCCTGCTGCAACAGATTACTACAACATATCCTAAAGTGATGTGTGGAAACAGACAATCAACAGGACTTACTCCCCATATAACCTATTTCAGATAGCAGCTTAACAGCACAAACACTATGGTGTTAAATTGGAAGCAAGCCCCACTGAGTTCAAGAAGACTTCCTGCTCAAGCGAAAGGGTGCATTAGGGATGGAGTCTAAAACAGTAAGGCTGTGGAAGAGAGTTCATGCAGGAGTCGCCTCAAATTAGCAGCCTGGTTTGAAGTAGGTGATTTACTTTGAATTGCAGTCTCTCAGGCCAGCAACTTACTCAGATGCCACTCAGGGAGGGGCGGTTACATCCCAGTCAGTTAGTTCCTGTCGCAGGAGAGAATCCAGATTGCTTTTGCACAGATTTTTTTTTTAAAGCATTGCTTTCCAAGGGGTAATTCATGCACAGTGACTATTCAATACAGATAGTCTCTGAAAGAGTCAGGCACATTGCTTTAGGGCTCTGACAATTTACTTTTTTAAAACGTTCAGATTTCCACCATGGGCACCCATGACAAAGATTCAGAGCAGTATCACCCACTTCTGCTTGAATTACGAGTGGAGTCAGTCAACCCCCATCACCTAGCAAAAAGTATAAGAGTTATTGCTGTCAATTAACCAGGAACCTGGATTTCAGGGGAAATGTGTGCAGTTACTTGCATATATATAACAGATAAGTGCATTTACTCAGGTGCAAGTGTAGGTTCCATGGGGTTTACACCCAGGTAAGCGCGCACTGGCTGCCAACGTAACGCCACAAACTTATGCACACATGCATCACGACCCTGCAGAACTCACTCCTCCGAAGTGTGAATCCCAACGCTGCCTTCCTCGGAGTAAGTGAAACGAGTAGGCTTTATTCCCGAGTTAATCGTACACAGAGGACGAGCATCCTTCACATGCACCTGCCCCGAGATCGGGGATCCTGCGTCCCCCTTCCAAGCAAACCTTTTTTTGCAAGGTGGGCTGGGTTATATATTCACCTTTCTGGGAGGCAAGAAGAAGAAAGAAAAATCTTTCCTAAGGAAGGTTGGAAAACGCTCCTCCGACCTGCACTCAGAGGAAAGGCTGCGCCCTGAGCACCAGTGCAGCTACTTCCGAGCATTGAGGGGTGGGGGGCTGTGTTTGGGAACTATTCCCGATGCACTTGTGGAAACCTCTCCTCTTTGGGTCCCCCTGACTCAGGCAGCACCACGACGACTTCTTTTCCCTGACTTTCCCCGTCCCTCAGACCGAGGCAACCGCGCCTCTCCGCCACCCTCTCTTCAAAACCGCGGCGTCTGAGGAGAACAGCGGGGGGAACCGTCCCGTTGTCCTACCAGCGCGGGGCAAACTCGGCCAGCCGAGGCCCCCGCCCTCCCCCGCTACCGCTACCGCTTACTAGCAACGTTGTTTGGGGTGTTCGATTACTAAAAGAGGGGTGGGGGAGAGCGAGAGAGGGCGATAGCGCAAAACAATTATTTTCGTTTCTTTACTCCCCCCCCCCCCCCAGTAATCCAGCTCCCCTTCTCGACGCCGCCGGAATAAGCGCGGGCAGAAGAATCCATATGCACAAGCGGCAAAGTGGGAAACGGGCTCGAGGTAGCGGTGTGGGGCTGTTTGAAAGTCTGAGGTAACTTTTAGGAAGCGGGTGGGAAACCAGGAGAGGATACAAGTCTCTCTCCACCTCAGCAAAGTCCTGAAGAGACGAAGCAGCGCTACCCGCCTCCCCCCCCCCCCACCACCCTCAGCCCCGCTCGCGTTCCCACGAGCCGCGCCGAGTCTTACCTGCGTGGCAAAGCCTCAGGTTGCAGATGCCCCCCAGCAGCAGGAGCAGGACGATCCCGCCGGGGCCAGAAACTCCCCGGCTCCAGGCAGGAGCCATCGCTGGGCGCGGACGAGGCTGCCGCGTCTGCCGCTCTCCTGCGCCTCCTCCTGCGCCGCCGCCTCCTCGCCCTCTCCAGAGGCGCCCTCCTCTTCTGCTTCTTCCCTCGGCAGCCCTTCCAAAGCTCCAGCCTCCCCGCCCGGCGCCCCAAGACTGCCCTGCTCCCGCCGCCTCTCGCAGCCACGCTGTGGGGACGGGGGTCCGCGCAACTCTTCCTCTGCCCACAGCGGGGAAAGGGGAGACCCGCCGCCGCCGCCGCCGCCGCCGCCACGCGAGGAAGAGGGTCGCCGGTGCCGCCGAGCCGCTCCTGCGGTGCCAGGCTGGGCAGCTCCTCCCCGCTCTCCAAGTTGGTAGGAGCGGCGCTCAGAGGGGCAGCCACGGCTGCTGCTGCTGCTGCGGGGCTCTCATCGCCGGAGGCTCCTGTCGCTGCTGCTGCTGCTGCTGCTGCTGCCGGCGCGGCGCTGCTCCTCGCATCCTCCCCGCGTCCAGCCTCCTCCGACAGTGCCAAGGTGTCCCGCGCGCAGGGGAGCCCAGCCGCGAGAAGGGGACGGGCTGGCGGGAGGAGGAGGAGGAGGAGGGCTCCGCTGGAGGGGGCGGGCGACAGCCGCAGCGACAGCCGGAGCCGGGCGAAGGAAGGGGGGCGCCAGGGAGCGAGCGACGGCCCACAGGCCGCGCGGAAAACACGGCGGCGGCGGGGATCGGCTCCCCAATCACGGAGCTGGAGCCTCTCCAGACGAGTTGGCGGGAGCCCGGAAGAGCAGCAGCCCGATCTCGTGCACGTGTGTACTCAGAAGTTTCAGGCTGCTTTCCCCCTTCTCTTTTGTAAACCGCTGTGGGGTTTTTAAGGTGCATAAATGTTATGAAATGGACGGATACGCGCTGCCTTGGTTGAAGAGCATTTCCCTTAACGCACGACATTCTTGCAATCCCCACTTTTCCCCACTTCAAAGTTATTTCTGCAGCAAAGCTCCGGCGCCGTGGACCATAAACGCGCGCTCTTAACCACCGGCTCAGAGTCACTCGGGACACGGGTAATGTTTGGATTTGGCGCGTCAAAAGAGGTTCTCCGAAGGGTGGCGATTGGCGAGCCTCTCCACTGCGCCTGGGAAGCAATACGTCCCGTTGGTACCTAAGGAATGGCTCCGTGTACCAGGCTCTTCCCCTTCACCCTACGTGCCCATGTTCCGTGCGTGATGCTCTGCTTCCTAACTTGATTGAATGTGGCCTCCTCACAAGTAAGAGATCCCATTGAAAGTCAATTTCACTTCCAAGCATAGGTTGAGGATTTTGGTACTGTTAGTTTGGCCACTATTCCTCTGCACCTTCACTTGACTAGCTTTTCCTATTATCAACTCTGGTGCTAAGGTAAAAGAGAACTTATTCCCAGGTAAATTTAAGATGTGGGCTGTGAAGGTGACAACATGGAGATGGAATTATGATTTTTACCTTTGCATTCCTCCTCCCTGACTGAAATCACTGATTTTTTAAAAAAACATTAAGGAAGCAGTGCCGATAATTCAGAGCTATGCCCGTCCTGTGTAATATGAGGCAATGGTTTCCAAAAAATGTGATCCCTGGGCCAAATAGCTCAGTTGGTAGAGCATGGGACTCTTAATCTAAAGATCATGGGTTGGAGCCCCATACTGGGCAAAAGATTGCTGCATTGCAGAGGGTTGGACTAGATGACCCTCATGATCCCTTCCAACTCTACAATTCTATGAATTCAATGATATACAAGTGTCTGGTACAGTTTCAAGGGGACCTTGAAACTATGCTGCAAACAAATGTTTCTTTGAATTTTCCACCACATGCTAAAGAGACAAGCCACTTTCCAGTTCCAACTTTATAGAGTGGTTTGTCTCTTCAGCTGTGCAAGTGACTGTGCAGCCTTAAACTTCATTGATGCAACTCAATAACCCTGTGATGGTAAACGCACTGAAAACTCTCCCTGATGTCAGCAATCCTTATTTCTAAGCAAACATAGGATTTCATTGCACATGGGTGCTATTGTCATTTGTCGCACACTTTATGAGCGGGTGGGTCGTAGAATCATAGAATTGTAGGGTTGGAAGGGACCACAAGGGTCTTCTAGTCCAACCCTCTGCAATGCAGGAATATTTTGCCTAACTTGAGGCTCAAACCCACAACCCTGAGATTAAGAGTATTGTGCTCTTCCAGTTGAGCTATCCCAGCTGCTGTCACTTCTGCTCTATGTACAGCACCTAACACAAGGATGGGGACAGGGCCGTCTTAAGTATATTCAGCACCATGGTGCAAAGCTCCCTCCGGCGCCCAGACCCCTGTTTCCCAGAGTTTTTTTAGGGAGGACGGCGCTGCCAGCGGGGCTGGAGGAGGCAGGCAGCAGCTGGAGGGCGGCTCCTCCAGCGGGGAAGAGGCAGAGGCTGGACACGGCACCTCCCGGCTCAGCTGGCCACTTCGTGCCACGGTGGCCACGGCAGACGGAGGCTCCGGGCGTGGCGCTGCTTTGATGCGGCATGGCGAGGGCAGCGAGCTGATGCTGGGAAGCACCGCGTCCAGCCTCCGCCTCTTCCCTGGCGCTCTCCAGAACCTGGTGCCCTGGTGCCCCGCTCCACTAGCCTCTATGGGTAAGATGCCCCTGGATGGGGAACCTGCCCCTTGGCCATGCTGACTGGAGCAGATAGGAGTTGGACTGCAACAGCAACAGAGGACCACAGCCCTCCACCCCTGATCTAGTATGTAGATGCTAAAATAAACATGAAATACTAGTCATTGTTCTTTGGCTTCACTGTACTAGTCTTCTTGAGGGCTGATCTATACATAACCTGAGCAACTGCTTCCACATGTGGCAATTTTTGACTATCTCTATAACATGTAATAGGAACTACTACCTACATTTAATAACAAACAAACAGTGCAAGAAGTTTCTACGTCACTGCTGGGTGTACCGAGAAGAGTATGTCACTGGTGTGGAAACTTCTCTGGGTCATCGGGAGTTGTTGCCGTGTGAGGAATGCTGCTGAACCACAGGGAAAATAGCTACTGCACAGATCAGGTACTATGTAGATCCGCCCTGTGATAATGACACAATCCTTAAATCAGTGAGACTTGTTTTTAAATGAAGTTGTAATCTTAAGCAAGTTAAGAAGGAAGTCACACCAACAGACCTAGCTGTGCTTAGAAGGGCAGCTTTTTTGTGCCTTTTGCTGCTGGAAACTGATAGGGTCAGAACAGAACTCTGTGTAACCTGGGAGCCTGCATGGTTTTCCTAGCGGCAGAAGTGGATGTACCATTCTACCTCTTCTGTATGAAAGGACTGGTTTTTATTAAAGAAGGGCAGGCCTACAAAATTAACTGCCTGCAGGGGACTGCTAACAGGGCTGCCTCACACAGGGCACATTTCCTTCAGTAATCTTAACGGCTGCATGCAGAAAAGCACCAGAAAATGTTCTTTGTTTGCCATATGTGGAAAAGGAGACAAGAGGACTATCTCAACCCATTAATGTTCAATATCCCTAAATAAACATTCCCCTCCTTCCCCTTCCCTTCTCAAAGATGAATTTTGAGTACAGGGCTGAAAGTGTACACTTTGCTGGCTGCCCCCCCCATTCCCTGCTCCTTTTCTGGATGCTGGGCACCCCTCCCCCTCCATCCCAAGCAAGTGTGCGTGTTAAGGGGGGATGCAGAGACCACAGAGGTCTCAAATGTCCAGGAAGCATCGCTGGTCTTTCTGATTTTTGTTTTGTCTGTGACAGATGAAAGCAGGCAAGATTAGACTTAGAGGGGTGAATAAAGAAACAACCCCCTTCCTACCTCTCCACAGCACTGTTAACCCCCCCCCCCAAAAAAAACAGCACCTGATAATCTCAAAGAGATAAGGAGAAAAGATGGACTGTTTGCACTCTGCTGATGGTTTTTAATGCGTCTTTCCTCCTGTCTAGAAAAAAAGGAATTATTGCATTTTTACAAAATGGGATTTGGACAGTGGAAGAGGCAACTCCACTCTCCACAGCTCTGCGCACACTTTTCCCACCTGCTTCTGATGGTGGGTGGGTCAGAAAAGCATACAGCCTGCTCCATAATGTGCATTTGTTTCACCTATATATAACCCACTCTGCCTCCAAGAAGCTCAGGGCCAATCTATGTGGAAGATCCACAAGAATGGCCTGTCTTGAAATGCAGCTATGTGAGGGAGAGAGTGCCAGCAATTTTGGTCACAGTCATGGCAATGGTGTTTGTGTGTGTGTGATTTTATCCTTCCACTATGGTGCTTTCTCAAATACTGTACCTCCTCCCCAGCCCTCAAGCTGCAGTTAGCTTGCTGTTTATTTATTTGTTTGTTTGTTGCTTTTCTAGTCCACCTTTTTCTCCAAGGAGCTCATGGTGGTATACATGGTTCTCCTCATTTAATCTCCACAAGAACCTTGTGAAGTAAAGTAGGCCGAATAGCAGTGACTAGGCCAAGGCTTCATGGCCATCTGGAGATTGGAACCCGGGTCTCCCAGGTCTTAGTCTGACACTTTAACCACTACACCACACTGGCTCTGTGGGATGCAGATTGCGCTCTTTTATTACCTCAGTCACATTGGCAGCCCTCCCAGCTGCATTTCAGTAAGATAGACATAGAGGTCCAATCATGGATTTACTGCATGAAGCTTACTTTGGCTCACACAAGGCTCCCGTGGTCTCTCACTCGGGCAATGACCATGGCCACCATTTGCTTAGGAACAGCATGCACCAGTGCATTCTGGGTTGGCATTTGGGGCAAGAGTATGTGGCCCTGTGCAGTAGAATGAACAGGAAGACCCCCAAACACAGCTTACCATTGAAAAGAGTGAAACAATATACATTCCTATCTAAACAAGTGGAGTCCTTCAGACCATCAAGTCCAGAGGCTTAAATTAGCTTTATGCACCTTTCATGGATTGGTTGGATGCAGAGGAATGGTGGGAGGAACTAGCTGGGGAACCCCCAAGGGAAGAAGGCTCAGAGCCCAGTGATTGGGGGTGGGACAACAGTGAGAGGTCAGAGGGAGAAGACTGGAAGAAGGTGTTGGAAGCTGAAGAGGTACGTAACAGAGCTTAGTGATCTGGGAGAGTTTGTGGCAGAGAGAAATTCAGCTGCCATTACCCCTGGCTATTGACCATGCTGGCTGAGGCTGATGGGAACTTGAGTCCAATAACATATGGGGGGCACTGTGTTGCCTATCCCTGCTTGACTATAGCTGACAATGAAATGTTTAGCCAGAAATTCACTTCCAAGGAGGGAGGGAGGCAGGGGGGGAGAGAAACACACAACCCTATCAGCATATAGTATGCAAGCGACCAACTCTCTTTTACTGCCCTATCCTGAGATTTAGTAGTGACCAACTGGACTAGAGGCTTGCACTTCGTTGGGAGGCAAGGGGGTCTTCAGATATGAGTTCCACCATAAAGTTCTTAACTCCACCACAAGCACATTTCTCTCATGTGATCAATGAGAAGTTATTCAGTGGCTGAGTCCTTGTTGTCCAATGAGTTTTGGACTAGTATTCAGCCATGAACAGCAGCAGCTAGAAGTCTATCCTGCCCACCAAAAAGAGTCAATAATGAGCAAATTCACAGGGTTATTTTCCATTGACCAATCAGGGGTGGGAATCTCAGTCCAAGGGACACTTCAAGGGCAAACTTCAGCCACATGGCGGTGGTGGGCGGGGTCAGAAGCAAAAGTGGGTGGAGCCATGGATGAGCTGCATTGGACATTCCAGCCATGCAAAAGGGCAGAGGTTGCTGCCCCCAGCCTCCATCTCCTTACCCTCCTCCAAAGCAAACGAGGCACTATCACAGTTCAAGAATACGCAGTCCAAGAGCAGAGGAAGATGAGCAGGTGCAGTCTAGAAGCACATGGGCTGGGAGAGCCCTGAGGGGCCGACAGAGAGGCCCAGAGGTCTGTATTCGGTCTCCAGGTTTCTCACCCCTGCAATAAGGCAACCGTAGCACTGCGCAACATTGAAGGTCCATGTAACCATATGAGTGAAGATAACCATCTTCACTAATCATCTGGCAGGTGCAGCAACCACGCCTGCCAGACGTCTCTGTTTTAATAGCCCCGCGACGATTAAAGAGGCCCTGGAATGCTTCAGGCCAGGAGAGCAGAGTTATCAGATCTGCACCGCCTAGGCCTCCTCCTCCGGGCACCAAAGATTGCACCGAGGCACCTTTCTTCCTGGGTGGCTGTATGACTTTAGTGGCTGGCAAGGGGATCACAACCATCCAGCTCTCAATCTGAAGCCTTTCCTTGATATCCCTTCAGCTTGACTATAGCTGCTTGTGAGCTGGCGCCAATGGGGCAAGCGGAAAGGGAAGCAGGCAGGCAGTCACTTGGCGGTGTTGCTTTTCGACAGTCCCATTCATAGAGTGCTTCCACTGCCCACTCCTCTGTGCAGTCTTTGTGGATGGGGGGAACACCTTTCATTGTGTTGCTCAGGAAAACAGCACCCTGCACCGACCTTCTGAAATTGAATCACCATCACCAGCATTATTTGTATACCTTTATGCGTGCAAATGGGATGCGGCTGGCGCTGTGGGTGAGCCTAGGACTTGCTGATCAGAAGGTGAGCTCCCGTTGCTTGGTCCCTGCTCCTGCCAACCTAGCAGTTCGAAAGCACGTCAAAGTGTGAGTAGATAAATAGGTACCACTTCAGCAGGAAGGTAAACGACGTTTCCGTGCGCTGCTCTGGTTCACCAGAAGCGGCTTAGTCATGCTGGCCACATGACCTGGAAGCTGTACGCCGGCTCCCTCAGCCAATAAAGCGAGATGAGCGCCGCAACCCCAGAGTCGGTCACGACTGGTAAGGGGTCCCTTTACCCTTTACCATGCGCGCAAATGTCATAGCAAGTTACAGTCGGGATGGGGAACCTGTGGCCCTTCAGAGGTTGCTGCACCATTGGTCATGCTGGCTGGGGCTGTGTCCCTGACCATTGGTCATGCTGGCTGGGGCTGATGGGAGTTGGAGTCCAGCAACATTTGAAGGATTCCTCAACCCAGCCTTACAACAAGCCTGCAAGGTATATTTTCACTTGGAAAACCATGTTAGTTTGCTGCAGAAAACATCTGACAAACGAGTCCCATGGCATCTTAAACACTAACTAATTTTATTATGGAGTAAGCTTTAATGGATTAGACCCCGCTTCACAGATACAAGATGGTGTGGCTGCTGTTACATGCTGACAGCTTGCTTGTAGGAGCCATAGGTGAGAGCTGAGGGTGAGGACCAAAGGTGGACCAACTACCCCAGAAAGAGCATGCTGTGTTCCCCACCAGAGGTACTACCCCTCCCCTAACACCTCAAACATTATAAACTTCCAGTTAAATCTTTCCACAACTTCAGTCTAACACCTGGAAAAGATGTAAACTGTCTTCATGCTTGCCCATACAAGGAAAAGAGCAACATTAGCATCTAAGGCTCAGATTGCCTTTTTCTCAGGTGCTTTTTCTCGAATGTCTGAGCTATACCCTAGGGAAGAGAAAAGAAGGCACCTTCCACTGCCCCAAGGCTTTCCACTTGACTCCAGCACTGATCCTTCACATACTGTATATGAAGAATGGCAGCAGAGCACATTGTGAAGCTTGAGGGAGACTGGTATAGTTCGGTCTCTAAAGTAACAACTATATGTTATGGTAGGTACATACCTAATCTGACCACCTTTATTCTTTTATGTGTGGGGAAATACAGCCATAGGCCCCATAGCAGGAATATGCTCCTGATACAGCACTAGTTTCCTGCAGAAAGTCCTCCACCTTCCCCAGATGTGCTGGTTATTGCAAACAGCACATTGAGGTGCAAGTAGCAGCCAGGCAGGGGGCAATTTGCACCAGGAAACTGGTGTGAGTTTCTCTATTCTAGATCAGGAGCACATTCTGGAGCAGGGGCCCACAGCTTTTTTTTCATGAAATGAAAAATGCCATTTAAAAAAAATCATTATGAAGTCTAAACCTAAATTGCTTCTATAAAAAAGCACACCCACCATCATCCTGAAATGGAGCATCATCTTAATCAAATTTATTCAAAATCTCCTTCGTACACCAGATTTGTTTCTTTTCTTAATGTCTGAGATCAAGGCTGTTGTGAGCAACAAACCAGGCTTTAAATTGAATGTACGTATTATTTTGGCCCTCTTTTTTCAATCATGTCATGGGTTCACCTAAAATACTTTAATAATGCAAATAGAATTTCAAGCAGAAAGACAACATGAGGCCAACATGATGAGCATGGCACCAAAGATGACCAAACATTAGCCTGTCCAAATGGAAAGGCAAGGGGGATGGGCTTGTTTCTGGTTCTGTCACACAGAGCTAAGAAGCAAATAGAGAAGTTCAGGGGCCAGCACTGAAAAGGTCAGTTCAGTTGTAGCCACTACTTAATAGAAGGCCTTCCTAATCAGAAGCCTCTTATCCCAATATCGTGGTCTTCCTGAAAGTCCATCTGGAGCAGGGTTTCCCAACCTTGGGTTGCTAGCTGTTGTCAGACTACAACTCCCATCATCCCTAGCTAGCAGGATCAGGGATGATGGGAATTGTAGTCCCTAAACAGCTGGAGACCCAAGTTTGGGAAACCCTGATGACTTAAAAAGCAGGAACTTCACTGCTAGACTACATTCCTGACTGCTGGGCCATGCTGACTGGGGCTGAGGAGTGCTGGAAACCAATAAGTTCTGTTTCTTGCCCCTGCTTTACAGGAAAATGTAACTGATTGCTGTGACAATGGCTGACTGGACAAACATCACTCTGAAATGCTGAAAGCTATCATAATGCTAGAAACAAATGCTGAAGGTTCTACGATCCCCATTTTTAAACAAAACCCTTGGCTACTTTACAGATTGAAAGATACTACTGCCATGGGCACCCACAGGAGTTTTTCTAGGGGGTGGGGGAAGTAAAACACTGAAAATGGGGAGCAGGCTAATCTCTCAGGGGAAAAAAATGAGAATAGTACCTCTACGTTTTGTCTCATATCTCAGGTTCTACAAATGACAGAAATAAACTCTTTTTAAAAAAAGCTTCCTGCCCCCCCATGGGTGCCCATGATTCTCCCTAAATCTTGCTCAGATTCGTTTTTTTGAATCCTATATACTATTAACAATCTCATTCTGCAAGTGTGGATCTTTACGTAGCCCAAACAGCACCACTGTTTACTGTTTATAAGAAGGAGGGATCAGTAGGTGGAATGCCAAGGTTTGCAGAAGTAAAAATAAACCAGCTCAGCTGGTTAGAGTGTGATGCTGATAATGGCAAGGTTGCAGGTTTGATCCCCATATGGGACACCTGCATATTCCTGCATTGCAGGGGACTGGACGATCCTCAGAAAACCTGTGGGGAGGGGAAGACCTCAAAACATGCCAGCGAGGACTGAGCATGCTCATTGGCCATAGAATGCTGACTGATGAGGCCAAGGAAGAACACTGGGAGGGATGGAATGGAATGGAGTATTGGAGTGAGGGGAGAGACATGGCGGACTTTCTGGAACTACAGAGCAACATGTTGTTGCAGATTCTGCTTTCTTGTTAAAATCTCTTTTCTGCATTCTTAACAGCAAAACCCTCTTTCTATCCTCTGCCCAGTATTTCATGCTGCTGCAACGTTATGCAACGTACAGATTTTCCAGCGCTTTAGAAATAAACATCTTCCCTCCTGTTTAAATTCTAGCTCCGTAACATTTTGTTCTGATTGCATATGGGGTGGAAGTCGTTAGATTAGTTAACTGCCTAGAAACTCCCGGCGTCGATGGCTAGTTTGGCATCGCCGTTTCTCATTCATTGCTGTGTTGCAACGGGGGTGGGTGGGGCGGAATTCCAGCTCCCTTTTAAGCTCCTTGCTTTCCTCCGGGTTCTTTCCTGACACAGTTATTAACGAAACACAGAAAACAATGATGGACCTGAATGATCAATGGAGCGTGCAGGGCCAGCAGCCCCCCCCCCGTTACACACACACACACACACACACACACACACACCGTGCTTTCTGTACTGTGCTACTTCAGTTTAGGTCGGCCTCAACTGCAGGAACAACGGAATTTACTGCTCAGTTAAAAATAAAGGGGATGGGGTGGGGAATTCGACAGAGGAAATAAACGCCGCTTTAAAGCTCCAGTTTCTCCCAAACTGTCCTGCGGCAGTAAAACAAGTGAGCACAAGGGGGCGCTGTGCAACCTTAGCCTCAGCCAGGCTAGGGACACAGCAGCAGCAGCTGCAGCAGCACCCACGACCACCGTCTAATTAAGATCTCTTGTTACAAAACGCACACTTGCTTCCTGGTGACCTCGGAGGAAAGTCAGGGGGTGGCTTGGCCGCGTAACCCTCAGATGCCCAGCAACGAAAGTCTTAATCAGCAGCAAGGCCAAGGCTTGGGATGAGGCTGCGGTCAAGCAGCGGCTCACGCTGTCAGGCTCCTAGGACGTGCGAGGAACACCAGCAGCCCGGAAGCAAAGGGTGTGAATGAGAGCCTGGGACTTGGGCAACGGGGAATCGGCCCATCAGCAGGAGACATGGAAAAGCACTCCTAACACCCTACAGGTTTGCTTCAAGTTCCTCTTTTAAGAGCCTCGGTTTGGCTAGGACATGCCCTGGGGAGATGGCAGAATGATGGTGCTCCCCCCACTACAGAACATTAATTTATTGCTTCATCCTCATGTATGCCTAGCAAAGTGCTTATGAAGGGGAAACACGACTGGTGGTGTGGTTTTGTTTTTTGTTTTTTTAACACATTAGATCACATCCGTCTCTCTCCCCCCCCCCCCCATTTCCTATCATTAGTTGATGTTAGCACCAATGGATTAGGGAACGGGCCATTAATTCTCCCAAGTTTTGAACATCCTGGCAGTTAAGCAAACAGAGGAGCCAAATCACATGCACAAGGATGTAAGCAAGCCCAGTCTGTTTGTCTGTTTGCTCAGAAGGAAGCCCTTCCAAGTTCACTGGGACTCAACTCTCCAGTTGGTTTGCTAGGACTACACTTTGTATTTTCGGGTGCGATCACAGCACCCAACTGCAACTCTTCCACAGTTACCCCAAGGCCTTTTCTGAGACAGATCTCTCATGCCAAGAGACCAGGTAGCAACAGACTGTAGGGCAGGGCTGCCAAATTACTGCTCCCTTTTTTCCTGCACCAGAGGAGAAGTCCCTTCAGACCTGGCTGGCTCCTTTTTCTAATGCAATAAATACAGTGGTACCTCGGGTTAAGTACTTAATTCATTCCGGAGGTCCGTACTTAACCTGAAACTGTTTTAACCTGAAGCACCACTTTAGCTAATGGGGCCTCCTGCTGCTGCTGCGCCGCTGGAGCACAATTTCTGTTCTCATCCTGAAGCAAAGTTCTTAACCTGAAGCAATATTTCTGGGTTAGCGGAGTCTGTAACCTGAAGCGTATGTAACCTGAAGCGTATGTAACCCGAGGTACCACTGTATAGAGAATATTTCTTTCAAGGTTTCCTTTTAGGCCACCAGGAATAAATGTCTCTGGTTGCTCCCGTTCTCACAACCACGTGCGACGGATAATAAACACAATCCGTATTCTGCTTTCAAGCCCACTCTTCAGAAGTTAGTGACCCTCAACACACTTGAACCATGCACTTGTCCTTTGGTAAAGACAAGAGTTTTGCACTCTCCCGATGAATATATAAATGGGGAGAGGCTTCACAATCCAGTTATGCTCTGTGTCATTTATTCTGAGCATATTAATTGTTCGCGTTCATAAAAGCCCAACAGAGAATTAGACTCTTTTTAATGGCTCTCTGAAAGACTGAAAAAAAAAGCCAGTTCTTTAATTGCTCTCTAGCAACACCAGCTCTGTTATTAGGCAGAGGAAGGCAGGTGCCTCACGCAGCAGGTGTTGAGGGTGGGAAGTGTCTACAGGTGTTGAAGGTCAGAGCTGTGTGTGCCATTGGGTCTGCTCTGCATCGCCCAGGTTAGCCTGCCAGCCTCAGGTGAGCCTTGAGATGCTGCCCTGTCACCAGCTTCTATATGTGAACTGGATGGGGGAATGCGATCTTGTCCTTCATCTTAGGCAGCAAAAGGACTTGGACTGGCTTTGTTCTTTAGCCATCATGAATGGACAGATATTTTTGTTTATTGATTTAGCAAGAATATTTACCACACACATGCACACACAACTTGTTATAGAATAATATATGCTATTAGATAATATAGATGATAATGATCTATTATTATTCTGTTATAAATTATAGGTAATTTATGCATCACCTTTTACACGTGTGCCAAGTCAACTTACAAGCATATCAGAAACACAGCTAAAGTAGTTCTAAAAACAGTACAGAAATAACCAAATGTTCATTCTGTCTTGTTTTTTTAAAAGCCAAGGCAGAGATATTTTCTTCCAGCTGCTCTTATTTCTGGAAAGTAGAGATAGCGGGAACCTGCTGTTCCATAGAACCCCACTGAAAGCCCTGTTCCGAGTGACTGTGGAATGGGCTTCTGATATTTTGGGCGCTTGCTGGATAAACCACTTGCAGAATGTAGTGGTTCATGTGGCATGTGAAGGATAAGGTGGTCCCCCAAGCAGCCTGACCTTGAGCTGTATAGGGCCATAAATGTTAGTGAGAAAAACCTTGAACTTGGCCTAGTAGCAGATTGGCAGCCTCGGCGAATGCTGCAAACAAGGTGCTATATGCAACCTAGCAGTTGCGTTCTGCAGCCTCTGAACCACCCTCAACAGTAGCCCAAGATAGAGCGCATTGCAATGATCCAAGCTTGACATTACCAGTGCATGGACAACTGTGGCGAAGCTAATCCAATCCAGGAACAACCATGTGTTAAAAAGGAAGGGAGAAATAGTTTTCCAAGTGCTTCTTCAAGGCTAATTCTCATACACAGACACACACACACGCTTCCTTTCTTGTTTTTTGTAATGGCTGTGCTAATGCCCCTCTATCTTTTTGTATGTGTTGGATGCAGATTGGATCCCCAAACATGTCTATTAGAGGATAAATAAAGCAGATTAGCACAGCCATTCCCTTGTTACTGTATTATATTATATTATATTATATTATATTATATTATATTATATTATTATATTGCATTCCCATACTGAATATTTGGTCTGTATGTGCAGTGGGGGTTGGTCAGCAGTTACCTGTTTAAAGAAACCTGAGGCACCTTGAGAGGATTCATATTATCATTGGGAATGATGGGAGTTGTAGTCCAACAACTTATGAAGGGCCGAAGGCTCCCCAGCCCTGGTATAAAATATTGCAAGTAGCGAAGTAGTTTCATTCACTACAATAATGAATAGTGAAGATGAAGTACAATGCAATTAATAAAATGATACCCAAATTACCCAGTTATAATGTCCTTAGCTATAATACATTTGTTGTCAATAAAGTGGCCTTTAAGGCTATAGTTGCCTTGAAATTAGATGGGCTTTGCTAAACTAAATGCAATAAACTGTAATGGCGATTCTCTGATATCATCAGCTGTAATGGTTATTCTCCCATATAACATGCAATAAGTAAAAAAGATCCATTCGCTTTGATACTGGCCAGGGTATTTGTCTAGATATATTTTAGCTTTGTTCCTTTCCGTGTTCCTGTTGTGATGACCTTCAGTCTGAACAATTTATGACTGACAATAATACTCAGCTTAAAAATCTGCTGTGAGACTGAAGTCCAACTGTGATGAAATCCACCTCAACAGGAAGTCTCTGCAATTGCCTGTTTCAGCTGATATTATAAGCATTCAAGTGGAGGGGAGGGGAAAGAAATAATGGACACTCCAGACAAAAATATCCATAGTGCAATCACAGATTGCCTTTATATAACATTGGTAAATCTCAATACATTGGCATGTGTAGCAACCTTCAACCAGTTTCTTAAAAAAACCAAAAACCACCAACCAACAATTTTGTCACATTTCATTGCTTTCCTTTTAAGTGGAATGGTATGTTCCACTCCTCATTTTTTAAAAGTGAATCTGAATAGGAAGGCAGATCAGGAGAAATCTCTATTGTTGGCATGTTTCAGATCTTGAAAAGTTCAGTTTTAAAAAGGAACTAGTTCAAGTTCAACACGTCTCAACAGCAAGTAATTCCAATTCACATTCATCCCTTTACAAAATGAATGAGTTCAATTCATGTTCAGTTCACAGTTCTATTCAGTTCATCCAAATGATCCTTGGCCATTTCCGGCCCCCCCCCCAAGTTTTCAGGGATTTTATGTGCTTCAAAATCTTAGTCCAGAGATGAAAGTTGGACCAATGAAATGAGTGCACAGACTCTTAAGAAACAATAATACCTACTCTCTGGAAAACAACAACAATCTATTGTCTATTTCAAGACTGGGTATGCACAGCACCTGGTGGTCCTTCTGTAACATGCTTTGGTTCACCCAAGCTTCTCATTATGAAGCTTTTAAATCAATGGGTTATCTTTTAAAAAATGGCTGTTTCCTCATTTTCTGTGATAAACTCAATTTAGTGCACCTGCTTGGTCTGCTTTCTGATGCTCTAAGACAGTGTTCCTTAAAGTTGGGTCACTAGCAGTTGTTGGACCAAAACTCTCATCATCCCTAGCTAGCAGGACCAGTAGTCAGGGATGACCAGAACTGCAGTCCAGCAACAGCTGGAGAACCAAGTTTGAGAAACACTGTTATCTAACAGCATTAGAAAAAAGGAAAATGGCACTATGCCTATTTATCTTTCTGCAAGAGATGCATCTTGCTTTCTGTGCAAGCCCATGCTGTACTAGACATCTCTTAGCCTGCTCATTCTCTGCATGAGTCTTTTTATGTCTCTCCCCACACTTTATGCAATGCTGCATAAACCAACAATGCTCTGAAATCCACAACAAAATCAGACCAGAATAAATCCTTTAAAAAAAAAGAGAGAGAATAAAAAGCAGCTGCAAGGTTTCAAGGACATCCATTGTTTGATTCAAAGCTGGGGCAATGAGTTCTTCATCACTGTTGAATGGAATACTTGGCTTCTTTGGAATTAAGTAAAGTATACTTAGCCTGGAGACAGAAGATAGTTTCTGAGAGAAACGCTTCTCATGAAGCAAAAGCAGGATGAGTATGGACACCAGTGGCAATGATTCCTCTTTCAACCCAGCTCTGTGAAGGAAGGGGGGGGGGGAGCAATCGTCTTCAGCTATAGTTGTGTAGAATCATAGGCTGCTTGAGTGAGACATATCAAAACCAGCCCCCAGCAGGAAAGAGCGATCCTTCACATTTCAACTGCTGAATCATATTACCCATATCTTGTGTCACAAGCAACACCACACTGCACCACGCCAAAGGTGCCTGCAATGCAAGGTTTTGTGTTGAGGGTTAGAAAGTGTAAACAAGGCAAGGAGGGCTGTGAGATAACCGAATATATGACAACAAGACTCTCAGACTTGCTCCGGCTGCACAGAGCTCCCACCCAGCTTCTAACCATGAAACCTTTTGCCCTTCAGATCCTTGAAAATAAGAATGGTGACCAAAGAGATTAACCGAAAGAGAATCGTGAGGAAAACATCTTCCCAACGAAGCTATAACAAGTAGCTAAACGCAGCATTTGGGGGTCAGAGAGCTGCAATCCCATTGGCCATGAAGAATCGCCCATCCTATCTAATCCTCTCTCAGTGGTGCAGCAGAAAAAGGAGGTTTTCTGGAAAAAGGCATGCATGATAGCACCACAGCACATTTTAATCTGCCCATGACAAGTCTGTATTCTTGTCAGCCACAGTGCCGTGATACCACTCCTGCAGCACTGCTTTACTGGTAGGCTAGGGTGAGCATGGTGACTCGCAAGGCTATGACTGACAGTTTCACTAAGCAATTCCATTGAATTTAGGGCCATTCACGTAGCCACTTTCGGGTGCAGTGACCCATTTGTCAACTTGCAATGGCAAGTTCAGCCTTCCCTGTGTAACATTCCGAACTGAATGGTGTGGTTGGTCCAGCATGTTCCACCCAAACTGTGCTGAATGACAACCTTGTTGTCTCTGTGTTGGCCATTATTCTCTGCGTTCCAGTAAGCACCAAGGTAGTTCCATCAGATCAGCATTGCTCGAGGCTGAAACGTGCTCCTTTTTTAAGCAACAGAGGCTGGTCCATGGGTGCAAATGGGACAAATGGCCCTCACAGCCTCAATCAGCTCTTGGCTGCCTGTCTTCTTATTTATGAGCAAAGGGATGACTGTACCTGTCACTGACTCTGGTTTCTGTCTTCTCCACTTCCAGTCCCTACAGGCACAATGATACCGTACCATACCTCAAATACATTGCTCTGCAATAGCTTTGTGCTACCATTTCTGGAGTATACAGAACCGTGCATGTGATGTCCTAAACATCAGTATATTCTTTATGAATTCGCTTAAAGCTTTTAAAAAGCAAAGTAGATGTTGGCTGTCTACCATTTTCAGCAATGATGCTGGATCCGCCTCCCGCCATGTAAGATCTTGCCAAAATTACCCATGTCTCAAAACCACATTCTGCATTTGTCTCCTCCATATCATCACTGGCTGTGTGAATGGGACAGAAATGTGGGACGAAGGGGCACAGAGTAAGTTCTACTAGACATTACTGCTGCTGGTACTGGACAGTATTGTAATGCTGTGGGATGGACATGTGGCTGTCATTTTAGGGTTGTTCAGTCGTAATCCCCTAGTTGTCATTATTAGGGTTGGTTCGGTCCTTAGATGTCTTAAAAAAGAAGTAGACAACATTATGGAGTATTAATCTATGACATGCAATATATTTCTGACTACCAGAAACTGAGGTCAAGTTATCTATCTATCTAATTTATATTTCCACCTCTCCTTCAGGGAGCTCAAGACGGTGTGTACGTGTTCTCTTCCTCTACATTTTATCTTCACAACAACCCTGTGAAGTAGGTTAGGCTGAGCGACTAGTACTGTGAAACCCAGTGAGTTTCTTAGCCAAGCAGCGATTTGAACCCTGGTCTCTCAGGTCCTAACCCAGCACTTTATAACCACTAGGCCACACTCCTCTGTGGGCTTCCCAAATGTATAAAGGTGGGGTATAAATATCTATATATATAATAATAATGTATGTGGCCGGCGGCTGTTAGACTGAAAGAAGTGGACTCAGCAGGCTAAGTTGGTTTGATTCATCATCGACGGTTCTTACGGATCAGAGTTTTCCTTTGATTCAACGGGGTCATGGAATGCAATGATACAGTACTAATGGGCATCACCAGGACCAGTGGAGCAGTAGTGCAACTGAAAACTGCAGTACAAGAGAGAGCTAGAGTTGGATTTAATAGTCATATAGCGCACCAGCCTATTATATGCAAGGATAGTTAGAACAAATCCGGCCTCACCTGCCTAAATCTGGGCTGGGGAAAGGATCATGGTGTTGTTTCCTGCACATCATAGAGACCCTGCCTCGCAGGGCAAGCGCAATGAAGATTGCAGAGCGCTTTGCAAATCAAAATACAGTATAAATTACAAGAATCAACAGCAGCTTAAATTGCACCAAGTGCCCTGGCTAAACTAGTCTGGCCGGTAGGTTGCAAGAGAGAAGCTGAGCCCTGCTGCTTGAAAATGATGAAGGTTGCACTAGACAAAAGCGTTTTAAAAGCCTGATACTGTGTTTTCTGCTTCTTCAAACAACCACCACTGCTTTTTTCTTTCTGGCAGCCTCTGTCTTAATCCAGTTTATCACTTCAAGATGCAGCTGATGGTTCTCAGGGAGATTAGCACACTCTGGATTGTTATTTTCAGCCCTGGTCAACATGGAAGGAGCCTTCGGTAGGGACACACTAGGTTAGCTAGAGGCCCTTGTCCATTCTATTCCGAGGCTGCTTTGGTCTTCAAGGCAATCTGCATAAATTACGCATAACTACACTATCGTGTCTGACAGTCACTCCAACCTAATTAGGAATTTGCGAGGTGAAGGAAGAAAAGGAACATGCGCTGAGAGAGTAAAATGGAAAGGCTAAGTAAAGATATTGATACATTCTATGGCAGCTACATTTGGAATGGATTGGATAAAGAAAATGACTCCCCAAGAGTGTGTAAAAGTGGTACAACGTAGGCATAGGCAAACTGGCTTCAAAACCTCCCTTAGCTTTGAAGCCTAGGGCGAGTCACGCTGCCTCTCTCAAGTTTGCTGTGTGAGGCTAGACCATCGCTTTGAGGTCCTTGGGTTGTGTATGTGTAGGGGAAAGGTGTGATACAAATGAAAGAAGCCAATTCCATAACTCTTGTAACCAGAGCAACGTCCTCCACAGACTCTGGTTACAAAGCAGTCGCTTGGTTCACTGCCCCTTCCCCACCAAATCTGTACTGAGGTATGGCATTGACTTATGGGCAGACCTACCAACCTAAAAAAGCCATCTGCTCACATAAATGGAGACTGGAACACCAATAGGACAGTAGCTCAATGGTAGAGCATCTGCTTTGCATGTAGGGGGTCCATGGTTCAATCCCCAGCATCTCTTGGTAGGACTCAGAATTTCTCTTTTCTGAAATCCTGGAGAGATGCTGCTTAGACAATACTGATCTGGGTGGACCAATGGTCTGAGTCAGTATAAGGCAGCTTCCTGTGTTCCTGTTATACCACTTAGTAGAGTTAACCTCAGATATACCAAACCCAGACGTGACCGTTCTTCAGCCTACCAAGTACTTATTTGAGTCACATTGAGTCCTGTTCAACCAGCTGGTCTGTCAGTCCCACCAACTCTGTTGCTGGGGCCTTCAAACAAGGGTTGAATCACACAGAACTGAGAGCAGTCTTGTGAAGGTTCTGACACCAGTCAAGATCATACCTCAGCCTTGGGAAATCTTTAAAACATGAATGGGGTGGACGGGGACCTGTGACTCTCCAGACAGACTTCAGCTCCCAACAGACCCAGCCAGAGGATTATAGGACTTGTGGTCCAGCCGCATCTAGAGGACCATAGTTTCCTCATCTCTGCTTCAAAGCATAGTTTGGGCCAGAGGGTCACCAACAGTGGAATCCTGCGCAGGTTGACTCGGAAGTGGAGTTCACTCCCAAGGAAAAGGGTAACAGATTGTAGCTAAAGCCATTGCTGAGGAACATTCTCACCAGTCATCCCAATTCCACTCCTCCCCCATAATGTCAGCTTGTGATGACTTCATGCAATTGCCCTGCGAAAGATGATCATCCAAACTGTCTCTGTGTCATAAAACCCACATGAACAACCCACATCTTCCTGGGAGGAGGAGAAAGAGGTGGAGTCATATGAAGCCTTGGCACACACCATGATTGCTAGAATAGGTATGTGACCAGCGGGGTGAGTGTCAGAAGACAGACTTTGCAAATGCAAATGTTTCGGAGTCATAGGAAACCCTAAGCTGACGCTGTACTCTTGCCAGAGGGTGCCACCTACTGGGATGAAAAGGGAGGGCATACACATCCCCAGCATAGATTTCCTGTAGTTCTGCATTCTGCACTTCATGTCTGCAGCGTGGGACTGTTGTTCCAAGGAACTTTTTGTATGGTCGAGACATTTCTATCCCATTCTTCATCAAGGATGTTCAAGGGATTCATGATACATTTTAAAATACAAATAATATGCATTAAAAATGATATCAATAAAACAAGCAGATTCTCTAAAATTAAATAGAATATTGTAATGACCTAGCTATGTTTAACGCAGCATTTCATAGCTGATTGTCGTCCCCCCCGCCCTTATCCCTGTGGTTGTAAAGCATTCTGGTGCTAATTGAATTGTCACTATCTGCATTTTGTTGCATTTCTGTTCCTTTGGACCTCCCCCAAGGTAGGGGTGTGTGTGTGTGTGTGTGTGTGTGTGTGTGTGTGTCTATCTATCTGTCTATCATCTGTCTATCTGTCTATCTGTCTATCTGTCTGTCTATCTATCTATAAATCAATCAATCAATCATCTATCTATTTATCTTTATCTACCAAATCCCCTGTAACTGTGGATTGCACTTCAGCCAACTGATGGATTCTAGTCCATGAAAACTTGTCACAATAAAGCCTTTAAGGTGCCACAAGCCTCTTTATTGGCTTTGCTGCAACAGAATAACAGAATGCCCATTGGGAAATGACCCAGGACAGTCAACCACTGTCCAGGGGAAATGTTCACCCAAGTAACAGTGGCTTGACCTGGTGCCTAAAAACAGGAAAGGAGGGAGCCAGGTGTGTCTCATGGAGAAGCCACTTCCAAAATTTTGTGCCGCTACCAAGAAAGACTCTTCATACGTACCCACCCAATGCACTTCAGATGGCGGTGTGACACTGAGCAAGGTCTTACCTGAGCATCACAACACATGGGTTGGTTATAGGCAAAGGTAGTCCTTCAAACTTTTGTGATAAGGATACATGACCACTTAACAGAAGGCACTGCAGATCAATGCACAATTACTAGTAATGAAGCCCCAGTGAACACAGTGGACTTTCATCCAAGTAAACACGCACAGGTTCAGGCTGCAAGCCTAGCAGTTTTCACTTTATTGCATCCACAAATTTACAAGGAGATGGAGGGGGAAAAAAAACTTTTAACATCTGTAAATGATTACCGCCAGACACAAAGCAAGTCATTAGATCTGCAAAGTTCCATCACATTCTAACTCTAAGGCAAACCCTCACCAAAGGAACAAAACATCAAGGAAATAATTTTCACTGTGTTTTATCTGTCATTGGATGACATAAAAGCCAGTGGTTTAGCCAGCTGAATGCAGTAGAGACTGCATTTAACACACTTCTCCTTGGAAAAGGGCATGACAATAAATTCTGGGGCTCATAACTTGACCCAGAGGAAAATTCTCAGAGTCAAACTCTCCCTTAGTTCAACCATCGAGGCGCTCCAAAGTACTCTGGGAACCTTCAGATGCCTTGTGCCTAAAGGCATCTCTTCCAGCCCCCCACTTTTTTTTGTAATGGCACAATATTTGATGAGAATCTAGAGCTTATAAGCTTCAGCACAGCTGAAATTCTATGACCAGATCCAGCAACAGATACTCTGTGCGCATTTGAAAACACTCTCTTGAAATAACCAGACCCACAGTCCCAGTATCTGACATTATGACTTCCTCTTCTCTGCATTACAAAATTTAATTTGACGCAATTACCCAAGTTTTAATTTGGAAGAAAATGTGATGCTTACGAGATAAAACTCCTTATCGCATTCACCTGTGCAGTCATTATCTTTCACCATCCCTATCCACTGTTTTTATTCCCTCATTTTGGCTTCCTTTTCTCTGTTCGTTCCTTCAAATGAATTATAGCATCTTCAGTTAAATGCAAACCTGGGTATTAATATTTTAGGTTCCCCCTGACTGGCAGATCGAGACCCCAGAATGTTATTTTTTTTAAAAATGATATTTATTATGGTTTCAAATAAAAGAATTACATAAATAAAAAGAAAGGAAAAAAAACAAAAATAAAAATAAAAGAAAAATACAAAATACAAAAAAAGATTAAAAAACACTTTAAAAAATACATCAATCTTTCCATGCCTTACATTCATTTCCTTGCTTCCCTGACCACCTCACACCTCCCTCTTTTGTATTCCAATTCAGTTAGTTAATTCAGCAATTTCTTTCCCTCTTTGTTTTTATCTTAATCCTTCAACTTAATATATTATAACTTTGGATTCTCACCTGTTAACAATCCATTTTTACATACACCTTTATAACATTGCTGCTTAAACCACTTAACTTCATTCTGACATCATTCTAACATTCATTAATTTTGCAATATTTCTGTAAATAGTCTTTAAATTTCTTCCAATCTTCTTCCACCGACTCTTCTCCCTGGTCTCGGATTCTGCCAGTCATTTCCGCCAATTCCATGTAGTCCATCACCTTCATCTGCCATTCTTCCAGAGTGGGTAGATCTTGTGTCTTCCAATACTTTGCAATAAGTATTCTTGCTGCTGTTGTGGCATACATAAAGAAAGTTCTGTACTTCTTTGGCACCATTTGGCTGACCATGCCCAGGAGAAAGACCTCTGGTTTCTTCAGAAAGGTATATTTAAATACCCTTTTCATTTCATTATAAATCATCTCCCAGAAAGCCTTAATCCTTGGGCACGTCCACCAAAGGTGAAAGAATGTACCTTCAGTTTCTTTACATTTCCAACATTTATTATCGGGCAAATGATAGATTTTTGCAAGCTTGACTGGTGTCATGTACCACCTGTATATCATTTTCATAATATTCTCTCTTAAGGCATTACATGCCGTAAACTTCATACCTGTGGTCCATAACTGTTCCCAGTCAGCCATCATTATGTTATGTCCAACATGTTGTGCCCATTTAATCATAGCAGATTTCACCGTTTCATCCTGTGTATTCCATTTCAACAGCAAGTTATACATCTTTGACAAAATCTTAGTTTTGGGTTCTAGCAGTTCTGTTTCTAATTTTGATTTTTCCACCTGGAAGCCAATTTTCTTGTCCAAATTGTATGCCTCCATTATCTGATAATAATGAAGCCAATCTCACACTTTGTTTTTTAATTTCTCAAAACTCTGCAATTTCAATCTATCTCCCTCTTGTTCCAAAATTTCCCAATATTTCGGCCATTTGACCTCCATACTGAGCTTTTTCTGAGCTTTCGCTTCCATCGGTGACAGCCACCTTGGGGTTTTGTTTTCCAGTAGATCCTTATATCTTATCCATACATTAAACAATGCTTTCCTGACAATACGGTTTTTAAATGCTTTATGTGCTTTGACCTTATCATACCACAAGTATGCATGCCATCCAAATACATTATTAAAACCTTCTAAATCCAAAATGTCTGTGTTTTCAAGAAGCAGCCATTCTTTTAACCAGCAAGAAGCTGCTGATTCATAATAAAGTTGAAGGTCTGGCAGGGCAAATCCACCTCTTTCCTTTGCATCTGTTAGTATTTTAAATTTTATTCCAGGCTTCTTGCCCTGCCAGACAAATCTAGAGATATCTCTCTGCCACTTCTTGAAACAGTCCATTTTGTCCAAAATTTGCAATGTTTGAAACAGAAACAACATTCTAGGCAATACATTCATTTTTATCGCAGCAATACAGCCTAGCAGTGAAAGCTTCAAATTTGTTTACAATTAATTTAGCCTTTTGTTCTGAATAAATTGCACTTATACCGTTTTCAAAGCCTTGGCCTACCCCCACCCCCTGTAGATTCTTCTTCATAAAACCCCAAGAAATATTGTCAAAAGCTTTCTCCGCGTCCACAAATATCAATACTGCCTTAGTATTTATGTTCACTTGTAATTTTTCTAAAATGTTGATTATATTTCTCACATTATCAGACAAATGTCTACCCGGGAGAAAGCCTGCTTGGTCTTTATGAATCTCTTCCATTAACACTTTTTTTAGTCTTTTAGCCAAAACGTCTGCAAAGATTTTATAATCCACATTGAGCAATGATATGGGGCGGTAGTTCTTAAGCTGCATCTTTTCAGTCTCTGTTTTCGGTACAAGTGTAATATACGCTTCTTTCCACGACTCTGGTGCCCTTTTCCCACCCATTATTTTGTTACAGACTTCCTTCAAAGGTTGTACTAACCATTCTTTTAAGGATCTGTAATATTTAGAGGTCAGTCCATCCGGTCCTGGAGATTTACCTAGTTGCATATTCTGAATGGCACCTTCTATCTCCTGTTCAGTTATTTTATAATTCAGCATTAATTTATTTTCCTGAGATATTTTTTGTAATCCATTTGTTTTCAAAAATCGATCTAAATCAATTTCTTTCTGTGGTCCTTGTGTATATAGTTGTTTAAAGTACCTCTGGAAACAGTTTCTAATCTCAGCTGGGTTCTGTATGTTCCTTCCTTCCACTTCTAAATTTGTAACCGTATTTAATTTTTGTCTTTTTTTCATTTGCCAAGCCAACAATTTCCCACATTTATTAGCCAACTCAAATGTCTTTTGTCTCATTTGTTTAATTTTCCATTCTATCTCCTGATTCATCATTTTCATGTATTGTACTTGATGTAACTTTATTTCTCTCAAAATCTCTTGCGACTTTGGTTTTGCTCTCAATTTCTTTTCACTTTCTTTTATTTTCTCCAATATTTTATCCTTCTTCTCATTTTGGATTCTCTTCTTTAATGCGTTCTGTTGTATCAAGAACCCTCTCATAACAGCTTTGCTTGCGTCCCAGATTACTCTTTTTTCCACATTGGTGTTCATATTTATCTCAAAATAATCTCTCAAGGTTTTTTGGGCCTTCTTAAAGACTTCTTCATCTCTAAATAAGGTGTCATTCATCCTCCATCTGAAGGAACCAGTTGGTGTTAGTTTCATCTCCATCTTCACAGCATTATGGTCGGAGCAGGTTTTTGGGCAGATTTCCACTTTTCTTGTCTTTGGTGCCATTCCTCTAGTTATCCATATTTGGTCAATTCTTGTCCATGTCAGTTTGGCTTCAGAGAAGAAGGTTCCCTCTCTGGCCAAGGGATTCTTTGTTCACCAGATATCAACTAAGTCCAAGTTGTCTGTCATTTCAAAAAAGGTTTTCGGTAGTCTGCCGTCCTTAGTGACTACCTGTCTTTGTGCCTTGTCCATATGTGTAGATACCACTCTGTTCATGTCTTCCATCAAAATCACATTATAATCCAAATAGTCCATCAAGGTCTCATGCAACTTTTTAAAGAATTCAGATTTCCCCTCACTTGGTGCATAAACTCCTACTATCAAAAATTTCTCTCCTTGTGTTTGAATTTCAATTGCCACAAATCTTCCTTGGTCATCTTTGAAGATAAATTTCGGTAATAGTCTCTCCTTTGCATAAATCACTACCCCTCTTTTTTTAACCTTGTCCGAAGAAATAAACTCCTGGCCGAGTCTTTTGTTGATCAATACTTTCCTGTGTAGCCTTGTTACATGTGTTTCCTGTAGACAAATCAAGTCCAATTGTTCCTTTTTTAATAAATGAAACACAGTTTTTCTTTTCTGAGGGGAGTTGAGATCATTACAATTCCAACTTAATAGTTGCAGAGCCATGATGTAGTTACTTTACTTCTCCTCCAACTGCACCAAGTGCCTGTTCCTGTTCTGTCGGTGGTATCACCTTCTCCAGGCGGTCTTTTAATTCAGGAGGTAGTTTTGGTATGTCTAAAATTCCTCTTTCTAGTGCTCTTAACTCTTCTCCAGCTTCTTTCTGCAGGTCTTCTCCATGGTCTCTCAAAAATCTTTCTTTGTTGTCCTCTGATCTTATTTTTATCTTTCTCCCTTTGTAGCTAAAGGATAGGCCTTGGGGGAATTCCCACCTAAAGATGATTCCGTTGCTTCTCAGCAGGGCGACCAAATCTCTATAATTGGACCTAAGGTCCAGAAGATATTTTGGAATGTCCTTAAATATCTCCACTTTTGACTGATGTATTTCCAAAGTCTTCTGGAAGTGCAGACTCAAGATTTTATCTCTCTCCTCTTTTGTTCGGAGGGTTATCAAACAGTCTCTCACCCTGTTCTTCTTCCCTCCTCTTCCAAGCCTAAAGGCACTCACTATCTTAAAGTTTTCCTTCTCCAAATCTGGGTTCCAAAAGTCTGCAAATTCCTGCGTAAGAAAGTCAGTCAGATTGTCTTTCTCAAGTTCAGGTACAGTCCTGATCCTCAAATTCGTTTGCTTCTCCTTCAATTCAATCATAGACAATATTGACCTGTGGTCTTCAAGTTGTTTGTGTATCGGTGGTATCTTCTCTTCTACAGCAGTTGCTATTTCCTTTGCTTCTTCAGCTGTCTTTTGGGTCGAGGTAGATTCCTGTAGTAATTTCTCAATCGTTTCTGTGTTAGTATTTACCTTCTGTCCCAAATTGTTAATACTTGTGGTATTTTGATCAATTTTAACTGATGCTTCAGCTACTTGTTTACTTATTCTTTCCAAAGATTCATTAATTTTACCTAATGCCTGAGCCAAAACATCTTCGGATGCCATTCCTTTGGGTTTAGATTGTACCAATGCAGCTCCTGTTGGTAATCCAGAAGGACCAGATGTTGATGCTCTTCGCTGCAGCCCAATGTCTGGACGAAATGATCTACCAGACCTCGTTGTTTTTACCTGAAGCAAATCTATTTTCTCCTTTCCATCTGCCAGAACACTCTAGATAAGGCCCAAGGTCAATCCCACGATCAGAATTTGTTTTGAAGTGGAAAATTCCCCTGGCCCAGCTGTTATTGTAACAATTTCAAACTTCCTCTAGGGGGACACAGTAGCAGTCAGAAATTGTTGCCTTAAAATAATTAACCTTTTTTCTTTTAATCCCCCAATTCACAAAAAAGACGACAGTTTCAATTTCAGTTGTTTTCCAGTTACTTTAAAACCAGGAGAAGCCAGCCAGAAATATTGTATCTCACTTGTATCTCACTTGCAGAGTTAGCTGTCAAAGAGTACTTTCACCAACAGCGCATTTCACAGTACGGCATTCTTATTGTTCACTGGCAACCCGTTCCCAGGTTTTAAGCGGTGGATTTTAGCTTCCTTTTCTCTCTTTTTGCAGGGAAATACAGTTCAGACCTTTCCCCCCTCCTCTCCTGCAATCAAGGGGGGAAATCGCTTGTTTGATGTTAGAATTATAGTCTTTTTCAAACGTCTTTCAAGGTTTTCGCTTACAGGTTCATTGCTTTACTCTATTTACAAAGAACGGAAGGCAGACTTCCTGTTTATGCCTCTCCGCTTCGGTATCAAATTACTTCTTTGTTCCTTTGTTTCCCAAATTAGCCTACTCACGGATAGTTGTTTTGTAGCCAAATTGTCCCAGGAAAAAGGCAGCGCTCTCTGGTAATGGCTGTGCGGCTTCGCTCCACGGAAGAAGCAGTTGACTCACAGCACCGTGCCGCTTCCCCGCTCCGCTCCGGAACCCGTAATCGGGCTCCTTTGCAAGTTGGGGGGGCGCAAAAGGTGCCCGCCGAGTCCCACGCTCACAGGCTTCACCCGCCTGTGATTTTTTCAAGGGTCCCCGCTTCGCCGCAGCGGAACAGACCCGATTCCCGTAGAGCTGGTCCCTCCGGATCAGAGGGAGTCCACCATTACCGATGGCGCCACCCCGGAAGTCTGAGACCCCAGAATGTTAAACCCAAATGACTAGTTTATAAAAGCACAGTAAAGAATCATGGGAATTAATGGAATTTCTAAGCTTTCTCCTTCCTTGAGACTATCATTGTGTAGACAGCAAGAGCACTAGAGTTTAAAAAAAAAGTTTGAAAATTGACACCCCACCCCTTTCTGTAATCCCTCCCCTTTCATCCAACCATTCTTCACCTTCTGCAAACATGGCTGTAAATTTATTAAGTCCCTCATTCTTCCTTTCCCCTCCCCAACATCTAATGTCATCTGTGTGCTTGCTTAAAGCACATTCAGTGCACATTGAAAGCACATGGATTCCCCCAAAGAATCATGGGAATTGTAGTTTGTTAAGGATGCTGAAAATCACAGCTCCATGGTAGGGGTAAGTACCATTCTCAGGTTTCTTTGGGGAAATCCATGTGTTTTCAATGTTTCTTAAATGGTCCTGGCATTGGGACACAGGATGGATTCTGCAGGTATATTGCCCACTTCACTAACCAGCAGTCTTCCTCCCTGAGCTGGTCTCAGAGGCAGGGTTGAGAACTTGCATGTACACAACATGCAAACTGAAACACAGTCATCCTTCAAAGTTCGCATTTCTACGAATTTTGCAATACAGTTCTTCAGCCGAGTTCTGTGGACAAGAATGCATATATTATGTTAGAGTGTGTACATACTTGCATATATCAGTCGGGTAAATATTTTAAAAACTCATTGTGTTGTGCAAAAATGTGTATTTTAGGCACAACTGTGTAGACTAGAAGAAATTCGCACCAAAATGCTGGTGAATTTTCACAAGGACCTTTTAAAAAACGAACTGCAAACCAATGTGGAAATGCTGGTTCAGAACCATGGTTTGTAGCTGAGCAGCTGAAGGAAGGAGGACAAGCCAGGTTTATCATTTCAACTAGGTAGTAAAAATGGAAGCCCTGTGCCCACACTGACTAGTGAAAAGTTTGGAGCCTTTTTCTGCAGCCACCGGGTTTTAAGTGGGGTTTTAAGCTGTGGAGAGAAAGCTGCTCAAGGCTTTTCTGATCCTCCAAGGAACCCGTGGTCCAGTTTTCAAGAGGCTTTCAGAAGCATCCCTCAGGGTTCAGGGGACAAGTCGCAAGCTCTGATGCCTATGGATTCACATGGGTAAGGCCAGGGAGTTGACCAGCTTCTCATTTGTAAGACTTTGCACTGGCAGATTCATAGACTGGGGCCATGACGCCAACATATTGAAACTTGTGCAGAAAGATAAAATATCAAATATTTTCTTTACGCTCTTGTTTTCCTCCTTTTCTTCTTAGGTTGCTATGCTATCCCGGGTGTCAGTTCTGTGGCCCCAAACATTTTGAACCGAATAGACTCCTCGCCCCCACCGTCCTCCCAGGAGCAGCACCAATAATTGCCTCCTGGCTCTCAGCGCACCAGATTCTCCCAGTGTGTTTGTCCAGGGGATTTGAGACCCCATTCCTTTGGCCAGTGTGGCATTTCTAGATTTCTATTTACCATGAGATTTGGCTGCCAAATTGCAGGAAGCTGAGCTGCAGAGATCAAGGCGAGGGTAACGTAAGGCAGAGAATGAGCAGCAAATGCGTATGACTGGCTGCTTTTCCTTCTCTCAAAGCTTGTTCATGGTGGGAAACAAAATCGGAAAAGAAAGGGGGAAATTATATATATTTTTAAAGAACCCAGGAAAGGGTAGGAGGGAGTGGTTTGTGGTTCAGTAACTTCAGAGTTCTTTCTGCTTTGCAGAGCTTCACAAGTGACACTAGCGTGTGATTCGATTAGGGAAAGCACTTCACTTTCTACTGATTCCAAAAATCTATTTGGCTTTCATTTGAGATGATGATATAAATCCAGTTCAACAGCCGGCAAGAAGCAGAGGCTCTTCCTCCCTAGATCATTCCTGTAAATCCAAGATCTGTGCACTTTGCTTTCCTAAGATAGCTGACCCTGTGGAAGGGTGACCGGTTGACAGGGAAACATACATCAGAGGGCACTGGGATCCCCCAGCATCACAAGACGAGTGGTAACTCAGCATCCGTAAGGGCAGGAGAGGTATCCTTCTGTTGTGATACTTGCAGTTCTACGCAGGTACGTGTGTCGGAGAGGACTGGAATGAGATAAAGTCACGTGAAAAAGAAGAAGAGTTGCAGCTCTCCTATGTAGGCCAGGCCTGAAATATATTGGTACCTGAGATGGAAAATCCAAATGGTGCTCTCTACCAACTTCAGGAATTATACTGCTACACAGTGAAGGAGAATATATTTTCTTTGAATGGCTGCCCCTTTTCATAGTGCCTGCTTCACTCTGCCTAATGGTAGTCATGGTAATGGCCTGATTGTCTTCTTGACTCCACCCCTGAGATCATTCAACATAATGCTCAAATTATTATGCTCAAATCTGTTCTCCCCATCCTTTGACATCCCACTCAGCCACCCCCCATTTTGGTGAAACCGTGGGCTTCTGAAAACAGCAACTAAGGGGGCTGTCAACAAATAGTATCCCACCCCCTTGTAATTTGACGACCGATTCAGTGGGCTTCTTTGGAAAACAGATGCCTTGAATAGAGAAGCTGAGGAAGTAGGCCAAGAAAGACATAGATGGCTTGGGTTCAGGAAGGCAATGTCTAGGACTCCCTCAGTTGATCCCCTTTGGGGCAAAACCTTCTGAAACCCAGCCAAACGGCATTCTCCTTCACAGAAAATGTCTGTTAAGATGACAAGGATCCAGCCTTGACTTCCAGGGAGACATGCCATCCTATCAGTAGCTTGATGTGCTGTAGCTGCTGCTGCAGGGTAACACTTCAGGCTGCAGGTACGAGATGGAAGGTTTAAACGCCTCCTTGCAAAGAGCAAATAAACCCCAAATGCCCTACAAAAACAACATGTCAGGGGGAAGGGTTTAATGCTGACTATTCACTTCAGAGCCAGCAGATCTAAGTAGCCATTTCATTACACACACATACACACTCCAAAGAAAAAAGCAGAATTTGGAGAAAATGAAGAATGTGGGGAAAAAATCCTCTTTTGTATAGGACCTGGTGAACAGAGGCATAGGACAGTGGAAAACTGTATGCATTGTCATAAAGGGACAATAGTACAGAGACTATAAAGTGACTTATATAACCGTGTGTAGAGAGCTGAACTCCATGCTTTGGGCAATAAGCAATCAGCACTAGTTACCTGTTCCCTTTTGAATCTGATGTGAAGAAATGGGCTGGAACAAAACCGCATAGAAATAAGATTGTGCTTTGATTGCAGTTGAAGAACCTTGTGGCCCAGATCTGGCAAGGGGAGTCCCCATGCACAGCTGATGAGCATTTGAACATCCTTCTGCACTGAATGCTCGTAATGGTCCCCACTGGATTTAATGGATGAGTCTGATGAGGATGAGGTTGGCACCTCCATTTGGAGTCACTGGTGACATGCAATGAAACATGTCTAGAGCTAGATTAAGACCAATATCCTTGCCACTGTTTTGAGAAGAGGTATCTTATACCAGGGATAGGCAACCTTTTTATGTTGTGGGCCACATGCTGGCAGTGATTGGAGCCCGAGCCAATGATGGACAGAGCCTTGGCCAAGCACTATTTTGGAGTAACTCATCCTGAATAAAAAAAACTACCCTGCTTCATGAGAGGTATAATGAAAATAAATAGAACAAATGCAAGCTCTTGCTGACTGCAGGATGCAGAGATCCCTACTGAAAAGGGGAGGGCTGGAAATAATAAAAAAGGCTTTAAGAAATGTCGTTTAGAAGAGGGAAATATGCCAATTTATAAGGGAAACAAAGAACATAAGAATCAAGTCAGACCAATGGTCCACATGGACTTATTTGGTGCCTGAGTTGCTTAGGCTTTAAACCCTATTGTGAATTTGTCTGGAACTGAACTGGGAGCCACTACAACTGTTTTGAAAAGGAGTTCTGTGTCATCTGATTGGAACCCCGGCCAGTAATCTGGCTGCTGTGCTTTGGACCAATAAAAGTTTCCGAGTCATCTTCAAGGGCAGTCCAATGGAGAGCACATTGCAGGAATCAAACCCTTACGCGAACTGAATGACTTAGTAGTCCTTCAGTTAGCACAAGGAGTGCTAAGTAGTGTGACGGTTGCATCCACACCACACATTGAAGGCACATGGCTTCCCCCAAAGAATCCTGGGAACTGTAGGTTGTTAAGGGTGCTTGGGCAAAAAAAATGAGAGGCACAAATACAAGATGGGGGACACCTGGCTTGAGAGCAGTACATGTGAAAAGGATCTAGGAGTCTTGGTTGACCACAAACTTGACATGAGCCAACAGTGTGACACGGCAGCTAAAAAAGCCAATGCAATTCTGGGCTGCATCAATAGGAGTATAGCATCTAGATCAAGGGAAGTAATAGTGCCACTGTATTCTGCTCTGGTCAGACCTCACCTGGAGTACTGTGTCCAGTTCTGGGCACCACAGTTCAAGAAGGACACTGACAAACTGGAACGTGTCCAGAGGAGGGCAACCAAAATGGTCAAAGGCCTGGAAACGATGCCTTATGAGGAATGGCTAAGGGAGCTGGGCATGTTTAGCCTGGAGAAGAGGAGGTTAAGGGGTGATATGATAGCCATGTTCAAATATATAAAAGGATGTCACATAGAGGAGGGAGAAAGGTTGTTTTCTGCTGCTCCAGAGAAGCGGACACGGAGCAATGGATCCAAACTACAAGAAAGAAGATTCCACCTAAACATTAGGAAGAACTTCCTGACAGTAAGAGCTGTTCGATAGTGGAATTTGCTGGCAAGGAGTGTGGTGGAGTCTCCTTCTTTGGAGGTCTTTAAGCAGAGGCTTGACAACCATATGTCAGGAGTGCTCTGATGGTGTTTCCTGCTTGGCAGGGGGTTGGACTCGATGGCCCTTGTGGTCTCTTCCAACTCTATGATTCTATGATTCTATGAATTGTATCCCTCTGAGGGCCAGAGTGCAGTTTCCAGGATGCTTTGGGAGGAAAGCCTTGCACGGTGTGGATGTGACCTTAGCACTACTTTGGATCCAAGCCTTTGTGCTTCGTTCCGTGGTTGTGAGCACTGGAGAAAATCTCAAGCTTCTCCACTTCCTGGCTGGTGTTCTGCCCTTCATCTTCCACTAATAAACACAAATAACCGGATCCCTGAACCGGAATTCTGTTGGACGCTTAGACTCAAAGCTGGTTGCCTGGGACAATGGCGTAAACCAAGGCACTGCGATCAAAGGTCATGTTTTAGGCACTATCAACACAGCCCTATAGGTGCCAGCTCTGAACCAAGCTCAGTGGGGCTTACTCAGACAGGTAAGTGCACCTATCATTGCAGCCTATATACATCTACATTTGACCTGGGAATGGAGTCTCATGTCCTGGGGAGGAGGGGAGGAGAAAACAACAACCCGGATCTGCAAGCTGTAAACAGAGGCCACAAATCCCTGTCAGTATGTTACCTAAATTATTTATTGTCCAGAGGGTACAATAACTATCAAAAATTCATCGGCAATAATGTTCTACAACCTCACACTGACAGTTCTGCTATTTTGAGTGTGTGCAGCCTTCCTGGGGTGTCAGCTCTCAAACGTTTGCTTCACAAAAAACACGCACAAGGCATAAGCAGGACGACATGGAGACTTGAGGCCCTGCTTTCGTGTAGGAAACGTGACACCAAACTACTGCTTGGAAGGGAGCGATTCATTTATTTACAGCCCTCCTGACTTATGGCGTTTCCATGTGACCTCTTTATTTGGCATTCCTCCTCTGCAGGGAGATGAGAGGCTGTCTTTAATTCTGACCTGTTTGCGAGGATGTTAGATGACGTTATGTCAAAGCAGGCATTACCAACACGATTTCCAGAACATTTCCCCCCGTCACTTCCCTTAACACAAAAGTCCCGTCTTTGGGGAGGTGGGTTTGTTGCTCAAGAGCTTCCTAATCAGCTATGATTGTAAACCTGAGTTTGGTAGTAGGAGACTGAATCCTGCCCCCCAAACAGTGGCAGTCTGGAAGTCCCCCGATGGTAAGGTTCTAACAATGACAGCTTATTGTATTTCACCAGGTCTGCCGAAATTTCAGAACTTCAGTAAACACTGCAAAGATGTCCAGCTTTGACCTGCAATGCAGTGTGCACACATGCAGGCAAATGGATGAGGCACACTCCAGTTGAGGGAGCACCCTAATGAGAAAACGCTCCATGCCTCACCTTTGTTGCACGTTGGGTTTTTATCCCCACCCTTCAGTTAAAGGAAGATCACTCTGGGTCTTCTCTCTTTACATATGCAGTATAATGCCTGAACAACAGCCATCTGCAGCTCCTCCAGAGCCATTAAGATTTAACACGTAATCTGACAATCAACGCCATTTTGCAAACACTTCATGGGCTGGCCTCATGAATGGAGGACTGAGTGGCAAAATCGACTGCAGCACTTCAGAGTATGGGTGAGAAGATGCTTAAAAAAATAAACACCTCCCTTCATTAAAAACGACAACAACTCAACAACACAGCAGATAAAGGACTGAACTGGAGCTTTCCCCCATAATGTGGAAGTTTCCAATTTGTAGGCTTTCTATTAATGCAGAAGGACATTAAAAAGAAGATCCCCTCTACTTATGTTTATTTGTTTAACGAGAATGTCGTGCCGATTAAATCAGCAAAACCTCTCTAAATGGTTTTACATAAAGCGATAAGAAATATTCAATAAGATTACAAATAAAAATCAAACCTGGGAAACAAGTTGATCAAAATGTAAGCAGTTTTAAAAGAAGCATATGTCCTCAAAGTACATGTGGGAAAGTACATGTCTGGGTAGGCTTTGCCAAACAATTCTCTCTCTCTCTCTCTCTCTCTCTGGCATCAAAAACAATGCAGTTTCTAGGGCCCTGTCTAATATTAGTGGGCAGGGATTTCCAAAGTGTAGGTGATACCAAACTGAAGGTTTGATTCCTTGCAAGCATAGAATGAACATGACATGGCACTTGTAAAAGGAACACCTGTATACTCCACCCAGGCAGAGGGCAGAGGGCCTTTGTGGTAGTGGCGCCCACCCTGTGGAAGGCCCTCCCACCAAATGTTAAGGAGATGAGTAATTATATAACATTTAGGAAACATCTGAAGGCAGACCTGTATAGGGAAACTTTTGAAGGTTTAATGTTTTGCTATGTTTTTATATATGCTGGAAGCTGCCCAGGGTGGCTGGGGCAACCAAGTCAGATGGGTGGGGTACAAAAAATAAATTATTATTGCTATTTCTGCTGCCTCAGTCTGCTTTAGGTATAGACCAATGCCTTCTTCAGATATTCATTGTGGACATGAGAAGGTAAAAATGTGCAGAAGAAAAGAGGTGCAGGCATTAGCCTCACCCTCAAAATTGTGGGGCTCAGCTCTTCTACTTGCAAGTTTTGCATGTTTAGTACATAGGTCTGAAGGGGGCCTTGTAAACAAATGTGCTTATAAGCATCTTTGTGATCATGTGCTAAGGATGCGTGGAACTGTCCATTTCAGTTCTCTCAAGTTCCCATTTCCCAGTGTTAAATCTAGTTCTCTGCATTTTTGCAGTGATTTTTGGTGTGTGTGTGTGTGTAGCGCATCTTCATCAAAACTTCCCTGCCTTTTAGTGAGAATATATCTTAATAAAGACACTTCGTATGGCAATATACGGATTTTTGTAAAGACACTTTCGTTAATGCAATACACTTTTTGATTATTTCCCCCTATATATTTTATACACAATTTCCTCTCCTAGACACACTTTTGCACACGTTATGCGGCTGGAAATATGCACTGCAAAATTCAGAGAAGTGCGAATTTCGTGGGATGGCTGTGTATGGTTTCAGGCAGTGTGAGTTTGGCAGGTACCTCTTTCAGTGTGAGCTGAATCAAATTTCTCCCCCACCAGGAACCTTGCTTTACCAGGATTCTCAACCAAAAGGAGACTTGTAAATCCATTCAGGCTAACCTCAGAAACCCCTACCAAACCTTTGTGCTAAATATACAAAGGTTAGGGACTGAATAGATACACTGGGGTGTGTGCTTGATGCATGTGTCCCCAGCCTTCTACACATTTGCCCCCCATGTGCCCATGCCATGCCTGAAAAGGGTGCACGCTTTGTGGAGTGGAAGGGAGATGCTACATGCGTTTGTGTGTGTGTGTGTGTGGAGATATGAAGATTGGGTGAGAAGAATGGCAAATCAGGATTAGGAGAAGCAATGCAGGCCAGCCTTTGCTAGCCTGGTGCCCTCTGGAGACTTTGGACTACAACTCTCATCAGCCCATGCCAGTAGTGGGCTGAGGCTGATGGGAGTTGTAGCCCAAAGCATCTAGAGGGCACGAGGTTGGCAAAGGCTGCTGTAGCCAAAGATGGAAAGGCAATAATCCGAGCCATGCACTCTGTGTGACTACAGTAAGGCAAATCTGCCTGTGCTTACAGTTTGTTGCAGGAAATGCCCTTTACGAATTCATTGCGTTCTTTCCGAGTGGCTGTTCGCACAACCGACACTTAAATCATTTTTGCCGTTTTCCACATTGGCACATCCCTTTATTCTAGAGCGGCGAAATAAATCAGCAGTTGATTAATCACCGAGAGCCAATGCTAATTGGGGGGGACAAATTTTAATTGGTGGATCTGTGAGTTAAGGGCACACTTGAATTTTGCTTCTGGGGCTTTATTATCAAGTGGGAATGAAAAAGCCTTTTAGTAAGACACAAAATTGGTAGGTTTTGTTTATTTGTAAGTTAACACACCTCTTTTAGTATCTGTAAAGCTATTTATTGTAAGGCTTTGGTAATATATGCAGATTTTTTTTTGCAGTTAACCGTTTGATTAATTAGTTAAGGTGGCAGTCCTATACACAAGTAGCAATAAGTCCCATTGAATATAGTGGGACTTACTTCTGAGCAGGCATGCATAGGATGACACTGTATACATCTCCAGTTAGCCGACAGCCTCACTTAATTCTTAAATCAATGCTAACATCCAACTCAGAAATGCTCTACCTTGAATTAAAGACATTTAATGACTGAAAACTTACCACTTCCCATCTAGAAACAGGGATGGAGAGCGTGCAGGCAGGAACAGCATAAACAGGGTTTTTCTACATTGTCTGGGGTACATGCATGGTCTCCAAGGGATTTTGAAGGAAGTGTGCAAATGGTCAATGGCAGTTGGGTACTCAAGAAGAGCCTGCTGGATCAGACCAATGGCCCATCTTGTCTACCAGCCTCTTCTCACAGTGGCCCACCAGATGCCTGCAGGAAACTCATGAGCAGGATTCAAGCACAAGGGCAACCCTGCCTCTCCGTAGTTTCCAGCAGCTGGTATTCAGAAGCATTTACTGCCTCCGACTTTGGAGGCAGAGCTTAGCTATCATGGCAGGTAGCCATTGGTAGCCTTATCCTCCATAACTTTGTCCAATCCTCTTTTAAAGCCGTCCAAGTTGGTGGCCATCACTACCTCCTGTGAAAGGAAGTTCCATAGTTTAACTGCAGTGCATGAAAAGGTACATTCTTTTATCTGTGTAGTAGATTCTCCTTCTCCTTCTCCTCCTCCTCCTCCCTTCACCCTAAGGTCCCTGGGTTACAAAAGCAATTTAAAATACTATGCACTGCATGAAAAGGTCCATTCATTTATCTGTGTAGTAGAGTCTTCTTCCTTCTTCTTCTTCTTCTTCTTCTTCTTCTTCTTCTTCTTCTTCTTCTCCTCTGTTCACCCTAAGGTCCCTGGGTGAGGTACAACAGCAATTCAAAATACAACATGAAAAGCAATGGGAAATCTTACAATTAACAAATACAATCACAAAAAATAGGATGGTTCCTGAAAATATACATGGCAGGTATGAAAGGCCAGGATAAAGAGATATACAGTTGCCAGTCAATATACATATCCTCCACTGAGGGGCAATGCAAATTGCCCAGGTAGCGTACAAAATTGACTTAGAAGCTACACATATTAACTGGTCCGTGTACAAAAGGTATTCTGCAATCACTTAGTTGGCTTATCCGTCTCTGTTCACATTCTCCATACCTTCATACCTCGTGAATCTTTGTGTGCTGAATCTTTGTTTGGATTCTGTTCTAAACTGATCAAGCTTAGACTTCTGTCCTCCAGAGCTTGCCCTGCCTTTGTTCAGCGGATCAAGCACTCTCGGCTCAGGTTTTGATTCAGCCTGTGCGCTTGGACTCTGCGACAAGGCATCCCTTTGCTATTTCAGAAATTGCCCTCTCTCTTTCCACTCCCCCCCCCTGCCCAAGCAGCTTGAAAAATCGCTGAACTGCAGTTCAGGGCATCATCACTCAATCACGGCTGAACAGCTTTTGATCATTTCCAAAACAGACAGACTAGGGAGCGCATTTGACCACAGGTGTGACATCACTGATAGGCAGCCAGGAGGTTTCGCGGGTGCAAAGCCCATCTGCCAACCGTGATGGCTAGTATGTCAGCACAGGATGTCTGCAGATATGAAATACATCACACAGCTGGGTGTAAATCAGCACTGATTGTGTGCAGCTGAGATAGGTCCTATGCATGGCACACAGCAGGAGTTCTTCATCAGGAAGAGATATTATGTGGCCCATCTAATGGCAAACTTTACAGGAGTGCAGGATGCATGACAGATGGTTCAGGTGGGAGTTGGCAAGTTCTGGGAAATATATGAAGGAGCAAGGGAGGGCTCAGGCAGTTAGGAAAATGGAAACGACAACCAAAGGCACGTCCAGGTGGTATCGTGTTACGCTGCTGGTTTGTACCTTTAGCACAAAACCACAGAGATGGGAAGCCAGACCAACAACAACAAAAAGAAGGACAAAACTGCAGGATACTCTTGAACTGTGCCACCTCCACTAACCCTATTAGCATCCAGTTTAGTAGGTATCAGATAGTAAGTATCACCTTAGGGATCTCCACATCCCTCTTACAGCTTGTGACAATGGAGCTGGAGAACATGCCACATCCCACCATTCCCATGTCCTCAAGCTAGATACATCCAGTTCAGGGGTGGGGAAACCTGGGGTCCTCCAAATGTTGTTGGACTTCAATTCCCTTAAACCTGAACAAGCATGGTCAATGGTCAAGCATGGTGGAAACCCAGTCCACCCATCCCTGATCTAAGTTATTCCTTCTTTACCATCAAATTTTCTACCCCACTTCAATATAGAACGATCAGTTATCACATAAATTATTTTGTTGCACCCTCCCTGCAGAGTACCTACCACCTGCCCTCATATTGCTGTAATTATTGCCCCCATATTGCACATAAGGAGCTGAGAGCATAGCAGCTTGCCGAAAGCTACCAAGTGAGTTGACGTCTTAGGCAATATTTGCACCACACTCTTTGCTCACACTCTTAGCTGCTCTGCCACCGAAGCACAGAGCAAGAGAGCAGTCAGGAGATGAATCGCTGGAAGTGGTAGTGGACGTGGGTGGTGCTGTGGTCTAAATCACTGAGCCTCTTGGGCTTGCTGATTGGAAAGTTGGTGGTTCGAATCCCCGCAATGGCGTGAGCTCCCATTGCTCGGTTCCAGCTCCTGCCAACCTAGCAGTTTGAAAGCACGCCAGTGCAAGTAGATAAATAGGTACCCCTGTGGTGGGAAGGTAAATGGCATTTCCGTGTGCTCTGGCTTACATCATGGTGTTCCGTTTCACCAGAAGCTGTTTAGTCATATGGCCACATGACCCAGAAAGCTGTCTGTGGACAAACGGCAGCTCCCTGAAAGCAAGATGAGCACTGCAACCCCATAGTCACCTTTGACTGGACTTAACCGCCCAGGGGTCCTTCACCTTTACCTTTTTATTCAGGATGTCCAGGACCAGCCAACCACACCCACACAATACATTTAAAATACATGGCATCCCCACAGATTCCTCAGAAGGGTAGTTTTCCCCTCACAGAGCTACCATTCCCAGCATCCTTATAGTTCCCAGGATTCTTTGGGAAAAGTTGTGTGCTTTAAAACTGTGGTGTGGACATGACCACAGAGTAGGATTCAATCTACACCAGTTCTGTTCTGTTTTATTGTTTAAAGACAGATGGGGAGGAGGCTTTCTGAGGAAATGCGAGGACAGCTGCTGCATCAGTTCCCCAGCACCCTTCCAGACTGATTTTCCTAAAGGGAGTTGGGATTAGTGACAGGATGATAATTGGCAACTATTCCAGAATGAGCAGGTATTTCCCTTTGTGCGCAGAGGAGAGAGTGTATGTGGAGTTCATAGATGTTCTTTCCCCCCCTGGACTTTTTCTCTCCTGTCTCTCTAGAGCTCATCCTGTTTTTGCATTGACACAAACCTATTAATTAGATTTGAGGGGCTAAAAAAAGAAAGCATTTAAAGTTACTGGGCTCTAATGCCAAACCGGCATTCTCATGTCATAATAAATCATGGCTACAAAGATGTCACTTGACGGAGCTGTGTGAAATTCCCCGGGCAGATAAAGCCTTTTTCCCTATGAACGTTATTATAAATAAGAATCGCTCCCTCTGTTCCAGAAGGAATCCATTTGAGGGAAGAGCTTTTCAAAAGTTGCATTCAAAATAAAGTTCAAGCAATGCAGATTTCTCAAATAAACAATCAAAACATGCAGAGCAGACAATCCAGAGGGCAACCTTGGGCTATCTCTAAATGTCACTGAAGAGCATTAGGCCTAATGCCTGCACAGATACATCAGCCTGGCCTCTCTGCCACTTCCCCTCTGGTTCCTTGCTTTATTTCGGAAATGAATTACAGAGGTGGGTCAGACCAAAAAGGCCAGTTAGCCCAACTCGGGACTATGAGGCAGAACTATTCACCAGTCATTCAACCTGCACAATCTAGGTCAGGGATGTCCAACCGGTTGACCACGATCAACCACTTGATCCCCAAGAGCTAGTGGTCGATCGTGGACTCTTCTCCCTTCATGGGGGGAAAAGGAACTTCTGTCCCTGCCCCTCACTTTGTCCTTCATTCGTACATAATCAGAAAAACAGAAGACGGAGTTATCGCTGTGAGGTTTCTTGTTTCCTGAGCGATGGATCGGTAACCGACTTTCCCCTGGCCCCATATAAAAAGCTCCACAACTCTCACCAGGCCCTCTAAAAAAAAGCTTTAAAACTTCAATCTGGGCCCTCCCCAAAGCTCAACAACTTTGACTTGCCCCCCCCAAAAGCTCAACCACTTAGGCTCCCCCCCCAAAAAACCGCGTAGATCACTGCCAGTTTTTTATCACGGTCTCTTGGGAGTTGGACGTCGCTGATCTAGATTACAGAATTTCACCAGCCAAAAAAACAAGGCTATCAAATGAGGGGTACCTACTGAACAAAGAAGACTCAAGCAAGATAACTGAACCATGTGTTAAAACAGTGGAAGGTAAACTCTTGCTAGTCTCAACAAGCCACTACAAGCAACTTACGTTTGACACATCATAGTCTTTCCAAAGACTACAATGCATGGAGAGAATGATGGTTTGAAAGTACCTCCAAGTCAAAATCTCCTGGCAAATTGAAAGCTAACTCATCAGAGACATGGCTTCTTTCCCTGGGTGTATAATATTCTTCCATGTTTGTTCAGAGGTGATACCATCCCACACGAAAGAGTTGTGCCATGGATACAGCTTCCCATTGGGACCAGCTCTCGGATCCTGAGTGTGAGCAAATTAGGGCAGTTTCTGGGAAATGGGGGGCGGATCCAAAATAAAAAGTGGAGGAGTGCGACTTTTTAAAAAACAACAACTGGAAGTATCAGGAAAATCAAGTACCAACTGAATTGGAATTGAGTGAGTGAATGAAGAATTAAAGAATGAATGCAAATTTAGCTTGTCCATATTCCTCTGGGATGATCAAAGCCAAACGGGGATGTGAACAATGGTAGTTCCTTGTCAATTACATTTCTTCCATGATGATCACCATTATCAACCAAAGGATCTGATAAATGTTGCAAGCTTGAAATACGTAGAGTAACTAACTGATCCAATACCCAATATTATCCAAATTTCATATCTTATCTCTAGGGTCTGATATATTGATATCAAAAGGTATTGGCTCAGGGTAGCTATAGTGCCATAGTTCTCAGTTTTCATGTACCTCTGTTTACATTCAGTTATGACCAATAGAAAGAAACACACACACACACACACACACACACAGGCTTTTTTCCTGATTCCTCTCCAAAATCAAGAGTTTGTCATGACATATATATAGTTCAGGGAAACATGAATTTTAGCAGCTCTGAGACAAAACTATTTGTGTGTGTGTGAACAAAACGTATCAGCAGAGACATCTGCAAATGGTTATTAAATATCACATGAGATTATAATTCAATTCCACCTTCACCAATAGGAATTTGTTTTTTGGTTTGTTTTTTTGGTGAAGATAAATATAATGTAGAAACTAAACCACCCCTAAACTCTCTTTCATACAACACTTACTGCCTGCCTTACAAACAAATTAATAATTATGTGTAAACACACCTTTCAAGGTTATCCAACACCACTTAAAGATTTAACAGAGATGCCACAAAACATGTATGGCCTCTCCTGAAATATTAATACACCACTATCAATGTTTCATCAGTTTGCTATCATATATCACCCTTGACAAACTTCAATCATTTTCAACCAGTTCATGAAAAATAGATATGTTTTCTTGCACACCATACCAAGAATTTCTATACACTGCTACCTTAATTAATAGCAATTATCCCACCCAAATAGAACGTTCTTTATGATTCCTAATCCAAAAGCATCCCTATGCTAGAAACATTTATAACAAATGTGGCTGGAATATGAATGTCAATTTGAAACATGTCAAATACTGAAATACTAAATGGGCTCAGGATATTGAGGAAACAGAAATCCCTGTGGAAAATATATCTGGGTCCCTTACATTCAGCGAGTTAACAACTCCATTTTATTGTCTGAAGAAAAAGAAAAGTCTGGAAAGGCCTTTGGGCCCAGTTCCGTTTACAAAGACAACAGGGGAGAGAAAAGCTCTTTAATGAAAAAGTAGTTTTGAACTGTAAGGTTTCTGCAGCTCATATGACTAATTGGGGTTTAAGAGGCTTCCCTCCCTTTTAAAAAGAAGGATCCAAGGTATTTTAAACTCTCTCAGACTGCAGCCTTGGTGCAATTCCATATTATGTACCACTGCCAGACAGAGAGGGAGATGGAGGGAGGGAAAAACAAAGTGCCTTTTTACTTTTAATTGAGTCCTATAAATGTCAATCTTGTTTCTGAACTCTCTGAAATCCCTTCTTTTAGTGTGGAACTCCCTCTGGTTCAGGATGGGAATTGACTTCTTGTCACGAATAAGGTAATTAGTTCCTTCTTATCAGCGAATATGGCATTTTTATCTTATTTTTGGCTTGTTGAGAAACAAATACTCTAGGCCAAATTAAGCAGGATGGCAAATGTGACAGCTGCTACTGGAGAGAAAGGAAAAAAAAAACCCACAAAATAGCCAGGCAGCTAGCTCTGGAACACCCAGTAGAGTTTACCTCCAGCATCTCATTGACTGTCTCCATTTGCAAAATGTGTACAGGTCACAAAATTCTGATCTCCTCCCCCTTCCCAGCCTGGGATTCCCCTCTGATTTGGTGATTCCAACCTTTGTTCTACTGGCAACATAGATAAGGGGCTTGTTCACACTTCCACTTGCCCCTAGAAAGCATGGTTCGGAGAGGTTTTCTGCTTGATCTGTGCTTTCGAGGCTGAGCAGTTTTGACCTTGCCCTGCTCTTTTCCCAGGGAAAACCTGCTCTTTAGCTCTAATCAGAGCAATCGTCAATCCAGAGAAAACCTGAATTGCCATTCACTCCGATTGAGCACTAAAGAGTGTCTTTCCCTGCGGGAAAGCAGTAAGAGAAGAGAAAATGTGGATAAGCTCCTGGTCTATTTATGTGGCAGAATGAAGTCGTAGAATCCTGAGATAGTTGAATGGACTGTGCCACTTTGGGATGCATGGGGGGATTAAAAAAAAACAAATCTAACTATTTATATTGTAAAAGATCACTGCAATAAAGGGTACTGGCTCCATAATGGGGCACATGATTTGCACAGTTTCGGGGTGCTCCTGGATCCAGCTCTGAAGGTGCAGGTGCCTTTGGGGGCTGGGAACATCCTTTTACCAACTTCAGTTGGCAATGCAGTTATGGCTGTTCCTAGATCAGGATAGCTTGACTGCAGTTATCCATGCCTTGGTAGGATTACTACAATGCAATCTATATGGCGCTACACTTAGAGTTGGTCTGGTGCCAAATGCAGGACCTAGGTTGCTTGGGCGGGTGAGGAACTGCCAGCATATAACACACCACTTGTTGGATTGGCACTGGCTGACAATCTGCTACTAGGTCAAGTTCAAGGTGTTGGCGTGAATATACAAGGCCATATACAGCTTAGGACCAGGTTACTTGAGAGACCACCTTATCCCTTACACACCCAGGAGATGGCTGTGGTCTCTAGGAGAACTTCTCCTGCAAGTTCCAAAGATCTCAAAAGCTTGCTGCACTGTAACTCAGAGAGCAGGGCTTTCGATACGGCTACCCCATTCTGTAGAATAGCATCTGTGTGGAGATACGACTGGTGCCCGCTCTCTGCACTTTCCAGAAACAACCAAATATATTTTTGTTCTGACGGGCTTTCCCCAGCTTGATGAATGGGCCTTTGGCATCTTGTAGGGTTTCCATTTTGTTTTGAAATGTATTTGTGGTTGGTTTGTGTCCCATACACCTGGCCTACCTGGTGGCAAGTCAGTATGTCGATTCCCTAGTCCAGGGTCAATCTATGTTGCCCAAAGTGCAGTCCCACAGAGATCCCGGTGCACCCAAGCTGAGCTCCATCAACGTGGGCAGTTGAGCAGACACATCACCTTAGCTCTGCATCCCTTTTGTACTTTGCCTGCTGATTGCAGCATCCGGGCTTGAAGAGGCAGGTGACTCTCATCTGTTCTGGCCAGGTGGGGCTCGCTAGCTCTGGGAGGAAGTGTGTGATTCCTCAGGTGGAGTAGGCTCAGGACAGTACATTATACATAATATCTTCTCATAAGGTTGCAATTAATCCCCCCCTCTGCTTAATATTCCAAAGTTCTGTAAACATTGCTCAATCTTGTTCAGATTTATTTTTCTCTCTGTTAGAACCAAAGGATCCAGGTGATCTTACTCAAAGTTGCTAGTACCCATAATTTAACGTAGTATTCCCTTCGATGGTGAAGTCCCTATCTGTATGCAACAACTGGACAATTAAACGGTTAGAATTAAAGCCCTATAAAATCTGTTTAAAATGCTTCCCCAATGGTATTTCTAGATATTTATTGGAATGGATATCTCAATAATCTCCTCTTATTCTGGAACATAATTCTTTGGGTGATTGCCACACAAATAAGTAGCAATTTCTTATATTTTGAATATATATTTTTGTGTGGCAAAGCCACTTATCCCCTTAATCCTTCTCTATGGCTCCTGAGCCAGTAGTTTAAGAAATCTCTAATTTGAAAATATTGATCTAAATTGAGCTGTATATTCCTCAAACCTCACCTCATTTGATCAAGGGTCTTTACTTGATTGTTAGTAATCCAATCAGTGAATTTCTCGATTCCTGCTTCCTGTCAGTTAGAAAATTGACTTATAGTGCCAATTTTAAAAAAGTAAACTGTGGATGAAACAAGACTGGGGCAATAAAATCAGTTGGTTCACACAAATTTGTCCCATATTTTCTAGAAAATATACAGCTAGACCCGTTATCTAATATTCTGTTTCCATCCATAGCAATGCATTTGGTGGAATCCTCACAAAGCATTGTTCCGGTTCTCTTATATAATCTTGACTCAACTCATGATACCAGTTGGCAACGAGGAAGAAATTAATTTAGTTTACATAGGAATCTACCGAAGTCACACTTCCCAAACTAATACATAACTTACCTTCAAAATTCATAACATTATGGTGTCATTCTCTAACCAAGGAATGCACAAGGAAATGTGCATATTGGTGTAACCTGCACAGAAAAGAGCATATATTAGCAAAAAATTATAAAATAAAATGCCTTCTTTTAGTGGAAGGTTGTTTGCAAAAATGTGTAAACTAGTGGAAACTGTATAGAAAAGTGTATGTGTTCCTGAAAATGTATATCACTTTCCATGAGTTCTTTTTAAAAAGTTTGCAGAAGTATGTGGAAATGTAGCAAACTGAATTTAAGATTGGGAGAATGAAAAACTGAGACAAACCAGAATTGGCAGAATTTCCATTACTAATCACGACAGTTTTACCTGTCTCAGGAGGAACAGCCAATGCTGCTGACCCTTTAGGCCTTCCTTAATCCAAAATAAGTGCTGATTTTGACCTTTAAAGCCTTAAATGGCCCGGGACCACAATACCTCAAGGCCTGCCTCTCCCCATATGGGCTGACGTGGACTCTGCAATCACCATCTGAGGCCCTTCTTTATGTTCCTCCTTAATGAGAAGTTTGGAGGGTGGCAACGTTTTCTGTCATGGCGCCCTAGTTGTGGAATGCTTTCCCCAGGGAGACTCACCTGGTGCCTTCATTACATCTCTTTAGTTGCCAGGGAAAAACATTAAAGGTTACAAGGCCTTAACTTTGACTTTGGCTGATTCACATTCTATATCTTTCTAAATGTTTTTTTTTGGGGGGGGGGTTATCGGTTTTGTTTTGTTCGTGTTTTTGTTTGGTCCGTCCTTTTGTTGTGTTCACGTTTTTTGTTCATGTTTCTGTTCTCATTTTGAATTTTTGTCTTGTGAACCGCCCTGTTATCTCTGGAGGAAAGGCAGTATACACATTTAAAAAACAAAACAAAAGAAAATTTTTGTTCCTTAGCATGCTCCCTGACTTCCAGTAAAATAATAAGAACTTCTCAACCATGGTCATAGTGAAAACGGTTGTTGCAGCTGATCTACTATGCCAGCAAGCGTTGTCAGTGCAATGGTGCAAATTACATTTGGGTCCGTTGTCTTCCACCATCCCTGCCTGGGGCCTCTGCAGAAGCTAGCCTATTCTCCTCAGCCCTGATATGTTATATCCATGCTATTATATTCCAACAGACCTCCTAGGAGGAAAGCAATATAACTGAGCTTATTTAGTTGTGGGTTTTTTACACTGGGAGCCTCACTAGCCTCCACAAGGAATTAAGTTGAGAAACTAAACTCATTTTCATTTGTAACCAGACAAAATTGGAAGCCCGTTCTCTAGGGTGATGAAATAAGTACATTAACCCTCCCCGCCATTCACCCCCAAGTCGTACCATTTAATGTGAAATCTACGTTGGGCCTTTCTCCATCCTGCTCCCTCTGGTCCTTTAGCTAGCGTTGTTGATCACATACTCTACGCAATGCATATACGCCACTGAATTGCATCCAGCCTCTTACACAGAAGAGGAAGCTGGTGCCCAGAGTAATGAAGTTATTGCCTTTTGTGTGGTTAATTTGCCTTCCGTTGTAATGAATGCTGAATAGGGTATCTCATCAGTAATTAAGCTTTCTATTATTTTGTTAGTAAAAGTGTTTGGAGAAGAAATCGAGCAATTTAAATTAATATTGAGGTTTTAAAAGAAAAGAAAACCCTGCGATAAGGGAGAGAGAGAGAAAAAACACATTTCTGGTTGCTGCATTCTTTGGTAAACAGTGAGCAAGAAAATATTTCCTTATTCTTCAGCTAGGAGAAGAAATAAATTTGTTCCGTTTGCAGTTTGATGTACACCAACACAGGTGACCATCAAGAATAAACAGTAACACAGAGTCAGGCACAGAATTATGGATTTAAAATTGGCCATAACTTTATTGAATAAGGCTAAGCTATAACTCAGGGCTGCCAACCAAGTGCCCACAGGTTCCAGTGCACCCATGGGTATTCCTGGGCCATGCTTCCATGCTCTGAGCTTTGTGCTATGCCACAATTCCCTTCCAGATCCACCTCTGGGAGGAGGTTGTCCTTAAATGCCATCTAAACCCATCTAAACCCTTCTGTGTCCAGAAACAGACAAACAGACAGTGTAGCTGTTTAAAGAACTGGCGAGATGTGTTCCTTAGCAACTTAAACTGAAGTTTCTGATAAACCTGCAAAGGGAGCCCCACATACAACATGTTGCAGTAGTCAAGTCTAGAGGTTACCAGACACTGCAGAGCAGCCTTTGCGTATGAAATGATGCCACTTGGGCCTCTAGTGACATAGCTGAGTTAACCAGAACCTTCAGACTGCAAATGTATTTCAAGTGGTGCACACCTATATCCATAGCAGGTTGAATGTCACTTCTTCAGTGAGACCAACCACACTCCAACAGGAGATCTGTGTTGCTTGCATTGAGCTGACATTTGTTGGCGCTCCTCCATTACTGATCCCAGAAGCTGAATAATCAGACACGATATAAAAGCCCTATTGGCAAGTCAGTCATTAGCTTTGCTTCGTTTATGAACTTGACTCTACTCCTCCTGAACCACTGGTGAGTTTGTGGTACTCACAAGAGAACATAGTTTTCTCCACAGTGCCAGCTTCAATAGAAATTTGAATAGGAGTGCTGTGTTTAGATAGGAGTGCTATCAAAACGTGAGTGTGTCCCAAGCACACTCTGCAACTCATACCAGTCTGACTGAAGCCTGAGTCATGCAGCGAGGATCTGGTATGGAAGCAGTGCCGGTAGAAAACATGGAGTAGCAAGCTTCAGATAACCGAGAGATGGAGATGAGGTATGCAGAGTCTTGGAATAAGAGGGGGACATGACAGAGGTTCATAAGATGGTGTAGATATGGAAAAGATCTCCCTTCCTCACAACTCAAGAATTCAGGGGAATCCAAAGAAGCTAAATGTTGGAAGATTCAGAAAAACCAAAGGAAGTTCTTCTTCCCACAGTGCGTAGTTCAGCTATGGAATTCACTCCAACCCAAAGTAGAGATGGCAGCCAACTTAGATGGCTTTGAAGGAGAATTAGACAGATTCATGAGCTGAAGACAGTCAATGACTATTAGCCATGATGCCAAAGCTGGGAATCACAAATGGGGAGAGCTCTGTTGTGCTCAGGTCCTGATTGAAGGCTTCCTGTAAGTTGGCCACTGGGATAACATGATACTGGCGTAGATGGGCCTTTTATGTAGCCTGCTGCTTGCTCTTCAATGGCCTGATCCTCTGGTTCTTGTTTGAGTTCTTTACCACAGTGTGGAAAATGCAAAACTCTTTCTTTCCCCTCTAGCTGGCTGGTAAAAAAAAAAAGGGGGGGGGGAATCCACATGGCCTTTGTTCTCTTCCATCAGAAAACAAAAATAAAGCATCCACTATTGATCTGAGTACTACTCAGGGAAATGGAAAAATTATTCCATTCCCTTTTTGTGTTTATTATTTTGCTAAAGGGGGACATGAGTATGCTCCTTTCCTTGATTAACTGTCAACGTATCTGCAGCAAACAGCCATCAATATTCCTCTTACCAGGAGATCTGAATTCTGCAAAGCAGTGTTATCACCATCAAGTAAGCCCAAATTTCCAGATTAAATTATTGCATGGTTTTCCACAAATAGTTACATATGATAATATCCTGAATGAGGCCTGACTCCCTTTCTCTGTCTACCATCTGAGGCCCAAGTAAGTTCATTACCTAAGAGCATTTCAACTTCACAAGCAAAACTTGCCCACTTCTTAGAAATTTTAATGCTTCTCTCTATTTCTCTTGATTCAGGGCTCTCTCGGTTTATTGAATTTTCAGCATTTATGAACTGACCAGTAACAAAAATTCTCTAGGAGAATATTTATTTTTCTTTTTTTTTAAAAAAATCAATAAAATACAAAAATACAACATGAGAGCAAAATCTAAAGCAGAATAAAACCAGCTGCAGATTAAAATAAGAATAGAAGAATGAGTACAACAGGTTTAAAAAGTGCTAAAACGTTATTTAAGAATGAAAAGCCTGGGAATTTAAAAAAAAAGGTCTAGCTTTTATTTTTAAGAGTTTGCAAGAAACACTGGCTCTACTTCTCATTCTAACTCCTCAGGTACTGCAAGGGTTAAGACAAGCCTATCCTGTTTCCTTGTTACTTTGTCACAGATCTAATGGCCATCGATAATAGTTGAATAAGAATTGATGGAGAGATAGATTTAATTAACCCTGGTGTCAGCAGCCGGCATTGCCGCCTGTTTGTCTGTTAATGGAGAGATGCGGAAAAAAGTCCTCCTGAGCTTTGCAACGGCTCAGCCGGAGGCGAATCAAAAACAGTTCTCTTCATCAGCATCGCCTCCCTGGTACACCCGGGTACCACTGTGTACAAACCGCCAACCTTCCCCCCCCCAAGGTACAAAGCAATCACCTAACTGCTTGCAATCACATGCCGCTCTTTGCGCCGTCTGCAAACTAGCTGGGGGGAAAGGAAAAGAAAACAGACCGCGGTGGCACCTTGGAGGCTGAGTGTTAGCAAAATGACAGGGAAAATGAAGGCAGCTGCCAGATGCAGAGAAGAAGCCTGGGGAAGGTGGCAGAATGGGTCAACGTGAAGAAACTGGATGTGGAGGGGGGGGATTTCTTTATTTTTATTTTTATTTTAGTTTTTTGCTCATAATACCTATGCCAGTCATGAAGACTAAAGGCCTGCATACACACACACACACACACACACACACACACACTCTCACACATACACACACTCTCTACATGAAAGTGATATTTGTGTAGAGAAATCGACTCATGCAGAGCAACCCAGAGTATTCTGAAGAACCCGTCCATTTGGGACTCTCACTTTGACTTCATTCTGAATACACGGAGGCAGGCAGGGTGGCTTAACAATCTGCTTAATTGCAGTTGGATAATGAGTCCGGTTTTATTTTTCATCTTACTGCCTTGTGCCTGTTTCCCATCCCTTTTGAGAACTCGGAAGTAAGGCAAAACGATTCAGCAGGAAGGGGCAGAGCTCAGCGGAAGAGTTCCTGCATTGCCCTTCTCCTGCCAGCCCTTCTTAGGCTTAGCAAGCCAAAGTCAATGTAGAACACAACCAAAATGACATCTTGGCCCTTTGTGGGCTGCATCTTAGCACAACTGTAGAGTGGATGCCGTTTGTGGATGTGAAGGATCGTGGTTGGCCCAATATATTTTGCTGCCTGAGGCAGAGCAGTAAATGCCCCCACTCTAGCAAGGTGCATAATACCCAAAGCTAGTCAGTATGTTTTGGCACCTGAGCAGAAAATCCCACAAGTGCCTCCCTATCAGTAAATGTACTTTCACAACACCCAAGACACCCACCCCTCTCTGCCTAATGGTAGGGCTGGCCCTGTAAAGGATTGCCAGTCTCAGCTTGGCCAATAGCAGCTGCACAGCTACAGCTTTCTTCAACTGGCTGGTTAGCTGAGGAAATACTAGGCTTTCCCAGGGGAACAAAATTAAACCGGAACATTTCTGCTATGGAAAGTTACAGGATTTCATCAGGACATGCACTGGTTGGAAACGAAGTAGTATGACCACCCCAAATCTTTTGCAGACACCAACAGTATCGGAAGCAAGATCGTGTGTGACTGCTCCAAAAGCATCATGAAAGCACAATAGAAAGGATGCCTGGAGGAGTTCTGTGCTCCAGGGCAACAGAAGAAACAGAGGCACTATGGAAGGGCCCTGAGGGACTGCAGAGGAAAAGGAGGTCCTCTGTATATAGCCTTTGAAATCCTGCTTATATTGGGGCCTCCCCAAAACAGAGCATTTTCAGAAGGGGCCTCCTTATGCTCAAAAGAGTTTAGTGGAACACCATGTCCGAGCTGTGCTCTCTTGCCAAAGTGGAATATGGTTCTAATGAGTTAACACAAGATATCCTTAGTGCTGCTACAAGCCCTGTTTTAAATTAAATAAGACAGGTGCGAACAGGCTTACACAGGAATGGAAATGTGCAATGCCTAATAGATCGCGAGCCCCCCTGCCTGCTCAGTTCTTATGGGGTAATAATAATCACTCCTCCTGATCAAGGAAGGAGATCTGGTGATTCAGTGGCAGGAGAATAACCACAGAAGAACACAATGCAGGACTATCATGGTGGGGACAAACCGACACCATCCAGTCCTTCTTCACACCTCATCTTCTTTTCATTTGCAGCTGTGATTGGTTTTCTTGTTTAAACACGTGCCCCATTCTTTTGTCCTTGACCAGAGTGATGGATTCCCTGCCACTCAAGGTAGTTCTGCCTGGCATGCAAGTTCAGATCTGTCCTCTGCATTGTTAGCTGCAGAGGGAAGAATGGATGTCCCCGTGTACATTTTTGTCACTTATAAAGATGGGTAGATTTCCTTCACCTTCATTACAGAAAGAGCAGTGGGAAAGGACTTGCACCAAAGCTTGTGATCTCTGAAAACTCCACCAGCAGGCAAGTGCTTATGTTTGCATTGTGGAAGCCAAGTTCAGTTCCACAACAACTGGGGGTCATTTTCACTTAAATTCAAAGGTCATAGTGACACAAATACCGTATTGGCCCAAATATAAGCCACACTTTCCCCCCCCAAATTCCAACAGTGAATTAAAGTGTGGCTTATATTCTCGACCTTATGCCGCCAGCAAAGCAGTGCGGCTCCCCCCCAGAGAGCAGCCCAGGAGCGTGGGGCAACAGCACTCAGCCTGCCCGCTGCTCCCCAGCCTCCTCTGAACTGCCTAAGGAAGGGGGAAGGGGGGGAGGCTGCTGACAAAGCGTTGCAGCTCCCCCCCCCCCAGGAAGCAGCCTGGGTATTGTCTCCCCCCTTCAATTTTAGAGGTGCGGCTTATTTGTGGATGTGACATATTTGGACCAATATGGTAATATCTTACTTGAAACGGGCAAACACTTCCACGTAATTTTAGAGCGCCCCCTCTTTTAGTTCATTAAATTGCTTCCATACAGTTACATGAAAAAACACCCTTTCAGCTCAAGGCACTTTCATGCTGTCACTATTTTGGGGTAGGATACAATCACACACCAGCAAATTAAGGTGGCGTCATTATAGTTGATTAAGTATTGCGCAAAACCCCTACTTCCCTCCAAAATCAGACTTTTTGCAGTAAGGAAAGTGAGGGGAAAGTGCAATGGAAATTGTGGGGGGAATGCTTGCTGTGGCACAAAGTCATCTAGCTGCCCTGCAAGCAAACCCAGACGAATGCTCATTAAATAGCTAATGTCATCTAAACTCTTTGCAAGCAGATCAGGATGAATGCATAATAAAGAGGTCAACTGGAAGCAATTTAAGTCTTTAGTACAAGGGATAAAATGTATCCACACCAAATGCTGTTAAAAATACACTGGTGATTTTTTTTTTTTAAATGTATTGATTTCCCCCTCTTCGTTCTGTTTTTTTCTTTCTTAACAGCAGATGTATAAAGTAAGCACTTGAACAACTTAACCTAAGAACAAAGAGAGAAGAAGAAGAAAGAATACACAGGGCAAAGGGAGTAAAGGGAAGAATTTCAGGCATCCTACTTTTCAGTGTTAGATCAGCGTAAGAAGAGTGAGAGCAGGGATGAGCATGCTAGCTCCACTGCCCCATCACCACCCTGCCGTCATTCACAAGCTGTAGAGTGGCTGTCTGCAGAAGGGAGATTGATCTACTTGTATAGGTGTACAACCCTGGGAACTCAAGTTTCTACATTGCAGGAGCAAGTTGTACTGCAGCTTGTAGATAGCAATGTGGAGAGTAAGTAAAGGGGCACTAATAGTATTAAATTTAGCTAAATTTAGCAGTGGGGGTTGGGGGGGATGAGGACAGATATGGCATATGTTCTGTGATCAGACATATTTTGACAATTCTGCTGAAAGGCCTGACAGAGTTATGAGCCAGGAGGAGGAATAACACAGACAGGGGAGTGTCATCTCCCCTCTGCCTCGATTCAGGCTGTTCTGCTAACAATGAGAGTCACTGCCCAGTTCTGGGAAACATCCTTTCGTTGGCGTCTCCAAGGTAATGCAGAGCTTCCTGATGCAGCAATATACCTGCCAACAGCAATGACCAAAAGCAGATGAGGCCGATTAGTGGCATCCGCCAGAAATGCCAGCCCTGTGAATCGCAGAAAGGGGAAGAGGGTAAATGTTCAGACCACTCACTCCTCACCCAAAGAGATGTTGACCCCCCCCCACATCCTCCACACCTTGTACCTTGTTTCTCTCACTCAGCACAATAAGGAACCTGAGGTCATTCCGTACTGTTTCCAGTGAAAGCCGCAGCTAACATTTCCCACTGATTTCATTGGGACCTGTTCTCTCTGAACCAAAGCAATTATATTCACTGAAAGTGTTGTGCTGTCTCCTGCCCAACCAGAAGAAGGCCCTTTTGGGCACATTATGAGGTGCCTTCTTTTAAATTATTGGTTCACGTGTTCTGGGGTTGGGTTGGGAAACTTCTGACTCATGGGCATAAGTTTGGTTTGGTCCCTGAGGCCATTTTCCCAAATCCATGCCCAGTTGTCCCACACCTGATGTCATATGGGATATCATCACAGGTGGGGCAGGTAGAGATGCTGTGGATCCCTGCATAAAGCAAGGCTGAAATTACCACTCATCAGCTGGTGGGCAGGGACTCCAAGCCTGTTGCATTGGTTGGAACTGTAGGGATAACCCACTTTCCAAACACTGTGACATCAGGTGATGGGTTGGTGGGTTGACTTTCTCAGCATTCAAAACTGGCCAGCAGGGTTGGGTAAAAATAAGGATCTGACCTGTTGGGCTAAAAAGGTCCCCCACCCCTGTTCTAAGGTTTGAAGCATGGCACTGTAAGCAGGTCCCATTGCTGAGGAAACCTGGACCAACTGAAGCCCAGACCATTTTGATCACTGTTAACTACTATTTAGTATTTTGTGCTAACAGTGCCAGGCACTGTATGGTATAAAGAAGCAATATTCAGCTAAGGTTTACTCAGGCTACACCCATTGGCATTAATTAGTTAGGCTCATTGCTTTCAGCCAGTCTACTCTGAGTAAAACTTAGTTGAATACCACCCAAAGACAAGGCTGAAGAGATGTGTTTTCAGGATGTGATGGAAGCTAGGCACTTCTGTGTGGAGGATATTCTGCAACATTAAGGACTGCCACAGACAAATCTACCTCCCAGGCCGCCATGACCTGTACTTCTGAGGGTGGTGGAGCTACGAAGAGACCCTCTACCAATCTTAACACCTACAAGCATCTGCAGGGATGCAGGCAGTTTTTCAAATATTTGTTTCCCCTCTCCCATTTTAGGTTCAAACCAACCATATGAGGTAGGTAGGTATGTAAGGAGGCAGCAATTTCCTGGGTTCAATGCCATTAGTGCTGTTTTCCTTTCACTACGGTTCAGCCTCTCCTAAAACAAACATTGTTCGTCTCACCATCAGCTATGGCTGAAACGTACACAATTAATCATGTGGTTAATTTCAGTGGAAAGGAAATGCCGAGAAAGATTGAAAGCAGTATAATGAAATTATTTACGTTAACACTTGCGAACTGAAACACCAACAATAGTGAATACTGCTTGTGTTAGCTTATGTCATTTCTGTTCCTGACCTTGGGCAAACATGTCGTTGGTCTGGATTTCTAGTCCTGTTTCTGCTTCTGTCTAGAGGTTGGTGAGGCTGAGAGACAGCGACTGGCCCGAGGTCACGCAGTGAGCTTGAGAGTTGAGGGGGGATTGGATCCTGGGTCTCTCCAGTCCTCACCTGACACTCTAACCACTGCACCATACTGGCACCCGGCCTTTTGAGTGAAGATCAGTGTGACAATATTTGTGGGCGAAGACAGCAAAGGGCATTGAGGCTGGCTGAGGGGACTGACACAGGAAAAGGCAAGACAAGGAGTGGACGAACCAGAGGTTGCCATGGGAGCAGAGAGAGCAGACAATGGCTTCTTCAAGGAAAGCTTTTCCTTGCCAGCCAGAACATCAGGTGCCTACTGTGGCCATAGCAACACATTTGATATGTGTCATCGGAGTAACCTGGCTGTATTCACTGGACCATTTTTTTAAAAAAAATTAGCATTGAAGTTCCCAGAAGTAATATCTAACATCGTTGTTGTTTATTAAAAAAAAAATCATTTCTAAAGAAATCTACCAGATGGATGCAAACACATTTTCGAGGTAGAAAGTCATCTTAACCTGCACGGAACTTATTTTTTTTAAAAGGTCACTTAATCTCACAGCTTCATGAAGCTGATAGAGAAGTTAAGGGGGCACCACAACTCCTACCTGGACCAGTAGTGATGATTCCTTAGGAGCGCCTACATTTCCATCCAGCGCATCACCATTGCAATCCAATGACCCCATGACCTCCAACATTTCTCTGATGAAAATAGGGACGTCCTATTCCATAACAACAACAACAACAATTTTATTTATACCCCATCCATCTGACTGGGTTGCCCCAGCCACTCTGTGTGGCTTCCAACATATATAAAAGCATAATAAAACATCAATCATTTAAAAAAATTCCCTTTTTTGTTGAATGTGTTCGGGTTTTCATGGAGTCAGGCTGGCAGCTCCAAGTCAAAACGACTTTATATTTGTGCTCAGTTTTTAGCACAATAAAAGTGCACAGGTTACTAGATGAGTTTACAGCCAAGTAAGATGTAACTTTGATTTCAATTGCAAGTCTCTGTATGCCACTATTGGCTCCCTCCCCTTTTCTTATTCATTTCCCAAATAAACTTCCTTTAAATACATGCCCTGCAACTCCAGATTCATGTTGAAAATCCTGCGCTTCCAATGCATCCTGTTGCCATTTCCCATAAGCCAACATCCCTGTTGAAAACATGTCACTCAGCACTGCATGGCTCATAAAAAAGAAAATCCTAGTTGAAACAGGACATGACTTCACTGATCTATACCTCGTGAGTAGCCAGGCCAGGACATCTGTGCAGACAGCTTGGGGAGGAAGCCGAAAGGATGAGTCAAGCAGAATCAAGTCTGAACCAAGAGTAATGATAGAGAGGAAGTGTGGATTGAGGGAAAATTGGAGATTGAATTGTCCCACATCAAAATGCCACACCCCAATGGGAGGTAAACATGGGGTCCAGCTTTGGATCTGGGCTAAATATTGCTTTGCATAGGGGCTTACCCATCACCTGCTACTCCTCCCTCCCTGCCTCACCTCACCTTACCTGATGGCAAGATAGAGTGGTAGTGGGATCAAGGCCCTTCTTCCAGCAACTGGATTGCTGCAACAACAGTGTACCTGTTGTAAGGAACTCTGGAAAGTGTAGCTTTCCAAGTCTCCTGATATTGCAATAGGGATTCAGAGGCCCTAGGAAGCCACATCTCCTCCCAGGTTATGAATGGCCTGGAGAGAGTGGATAGAGGAAACCCCTCCCCCCCCCATTCATAACAGTAGAAATCGTGGACATTGAATGAAGCGGAATGTTGGAAGACGCAGGCTAGATGCAAGAAACGGTTTCTTCATTCAGTTCATAAAACTATGGAACTCACTCCTGCGGGATGGCTTTACAAATAATAATAATAATAATAATAATAATAATAATAATTTATTATTTATACCCCACCCATCTGGCTGGGTTTCCCCAGCCACTCTGGGCGGCTTCCAAAAGAATATTAAAATACTGTGATACATCAAACATTAAAAGCTTCCCTAAACAGGGCTGCCTTCAGATGTCTTCTAAAAGTCTGGTAGTTGTTGTTCTCTTTGACATCTGGTGGGAGGGCATTCCACAGGGAGGGCGCCACTACCGAGAAGGCCCTCTGCCTGGTTCCCTGTAACTTGGCTTCTCGCAGTGAGGGAACCGCCAGAAGGCCCTCGGTGCTGGACCTCAGTGTCCGGGTAGAACGATGGGGGTGGAGACGCTCCTTCAGGTATACTGGACCAAGGCCGTTTAGGGCTTTAAAGGTCAGCACCAACACTTTGAATTGTGCTCGGAAACGTACTGGGAGCCAATGTAGATCTTTCAAGACCGGTGTTATATGGTCTTGGCGGCCGCTCCCAGTCACCAGTCTGGCTGCTGCATTCTGGATTAGTTGTAGTTTCCAGGTCACCTTCAAAGGTAGCCCCATGTAGAGCGCATTGCAGTAGTCCAAGCGGGAGATAACCAGAGCATGCACCACTCTGGCGAGGCAGTCCGCGGGCAGATAGGGTCTCAGCCTACGTACCAGATGGAGCTGGTACACAGCTGCCCTGGACACGGATTTAACCTGTGCCTCCATGGACAGCTGTGAGTCCAAAATGACTCCCAGGCTGCGCACCTGGTCCTTCAGGGGCACAGTTACCCCATTCAGGACCAGGGAATCCTCCACACCTGCCCACCTCCTGTCCCCCAGAAACAGTACTTCTGTCTTGTCAGGATTCAATCTCAATCTGTTTGCCACCATCCATCCTCCAACCGCCTCCAGACACTCACACAGGACCGTCACCGCCTTCACTGGTTCTGATTTGAAAGAGAGGTAGAGCTGGGTATCATCCGCATACTGATGAACACCCAGCCCAAACCCCCTGATGATCTCTCCCAGCGGCTGCATGTAGATGTTGAAAAGCATGGGGGAGAGGACAGAACCCTGAGGCACCCCACAAGTGAGAGCCCAGGGGTCTGAACACTCATCCCCCCCCACCACTTTCTGAACACGGCCCAGGAGGAAGGAGCGGAACCACTGTATGACAGTACCCCCCAGCTCCCAGCCCCTCAAGACGGTCCAGAAGGATGTTATGGTCGATGGTATCAAACGCCACTGAGAGATCCAGCAGAACTAGGAAACAGCTCTCACCTTTGTCCCTAGCCCGCCGGAGATCATCAACCAGTGCGACCTAGGTAGTTTCAGTCCCGTGATGAGGCCTGAATCCCGACTGGAAGGGATCCAAATGGTCCGCTTCTTCCAGGCGTGCCTGGAGTTGTTCAGCAACCACTCGCTCAATCACCTTGCTCAAGAATGGAAGATTTGAGACTGGGCGATAGTTGGCCATCGTGGCCGCATCTAAAGATGGTTTTTTAAGAAGCGGTTTAATAACCGCCTCTTTCAGCAGGTCTGGGAAGGCTCCCTCACGGAGGGAAGCATTCACCACCCCACGAAGCCCATCGCTCAGCCCTTCCCGGCTAGCTTTTATAAGCCAGGATGGGCAAGGATCAAGGAGACAGGTGGTTGGTTTCACTCGTCCAAGCAGCCTGTCCACATCCTCGGAGGTAACAGATTGGAATTGATCCCACGCAATTTGACTAGACTACAAAGAGAAATATGTGGAGAGCGAGGCTATCAGTGGTTACTAGCAACGGTGGTTCTGTTCTGTCTTGACTGCCAGAGGCATCAGGTCTCTGAAGACCTGTTACTGGACACCACAAGTGGGCGGAGTGCTATTGTCCTCATGTCCAGCTTGCAGAAATCTGGCCAGCCACTGTGAGAACAGGATGCTGGACTCAATGGGCCTTGACCCAGCAGACATGGCTTAGGCCATCATGTGCTTTTACCTGCACGTTTGCATTAGTGACCGTGCCAACAACAGCTGGCCTGTAAAAGCTGCCATGGCTTCAAATATGAAGAAGGTCGTTCAGTATGGGCACATGCCAAGGGCTGCTTCTCGTGATTTTCAGCTTTGAGATGGAACTTGGGTTAGTCTTGGATTGCTGGCACAAGCCAAATTAATTGCACCCAAGGGAAGTGGGTGACTCAGACACTTGAGACGAACTTTTCCATTCCCCTATACATGCGTAACCCCATACAAATAAGGTCTGACTCGGTCCCATCAAGTGTTAATTGGTCTAGAGGAAAACACATGCGCACACAGATGCGGGGAGCTTTGCCGTTTTTACAAAGCCCCCCAACACTTCTTTGCCGTCGTGGGGGATTGAAGGCAGCCTTGGTCCTATTCATGCTCCACTCTTCATCAGCTGCTCTGCGGGAAGCAGACCCTGTTAGGATGCAAAATAATGTAAAGATGCAGAAGGGGTTCTGGCTGGTTAAACAGAAGATGCTTCAGTGAGAATTATCCAATTAAACCTTCCTACCCACCCCCCTCAACCCCCCCGCTCCCGCATCCCCCTATTTGCACCAGGAACTCTATCAGCAAAACCAATATAAACCAGCCCTGCTCAAATGAATAGCAAATGAAGTAATCATAAGGTGCAGTGCACATCCCCATATGGTGCTCGCTGTTGGGGACTCTTGCTGCTGGGCTGCTGGGGGAAAGCAGCAAGCGCACACAATGAACCTTCACGGGGCCGTGAACTCCCTTAACGCTATCAGCAGAGGCAACAAAGGGGAACCGAGCGAACACGGGCAGGTGCCAGATGCCAATATGGCACTCTTTAGCAGGGATTGTGAGTGCAATGCAGAAGGAAGATGGAATTCTCATGGGCTAGGAAGGGAAACAAAGGCAGAGGGGCTGTCTCCAAGTGCCAAACCATGTTTGGGTTATACCTGGGGTGTCACTTTATGGGGTATTTCTTGTACTTCCTAGTTCATTGCTGCAAGTCAACCTGAATGCAGTGACTGCAAACAAACAAACAAAAACACAAAAAAACAGGTGGGTTCAGAGTGCCTCAACTTAGTGGGTCTTCCTTAGCCTTTAGAGCATGGGTAGGCAAACTAAGGCCCGGGGGCCGGATCCATCCCAATCGCCTTCTAAATCCGGCCCGTGGACGGTCCGAGAGTCAGCGTGTATTTACATGAGTAGGATGTGTCCTTTTATTTAAAATGCATCTCTCGGTTATTTGTGGGGCATAGGAATTCATTCATTCCTCCCAAAAAATATAGTCCGGCCCCCCACAAGGTCTGAGGGACAGTGGACTGGCTCCCTGCTGAAAAAGTTTGCTGACCCTTGCTTTAGAGGCAGCCATCTCAGTCTAAATTTTAACCAATGAACTTTCCCCAGTGAGAGTCCTGTGATTTCCATTCAGATGAGCAAGCACTAAGCTTGGCATGAGATTTGGCATCTGCTGCAAGGGAGAGATTACAGTCTAGTAGGCAACCAGCCACACACTTCCCAAATGCCTTTGGGAGGGCGGGGGCTGGTCTTGCTGAATGTTGGCACTGATATTTGCAGAGAGTACTGATGGCATGAGATGGAGCAAGCTGCCCAGCCAGTAACTGCAGAGTGTTTGCCACAGATATTCCTCTGCCCATGTGCCAACAGATTTTTCTGGGCATTAGGCAGCAGCGCAATTCTCTGCATTCAGAGCCTAGGGATATGGACTGACAAAAGAATCCAAAGGGAGATATTTTCAATTTTCAAGATGTCCACATGGAAATTCCTGTGCAGATCCAATAATCTGGCCTATTCACAAGGCTGTACCAAAAGATATCAAAATTTGAGCTGGATCTCAGGTTTCTAAACTTAGAGCAAAGTTTGAGAGGTGGAGAGGCTTGTGATGGGCTTCACTGTTTGGGAATTTTTTGGTGGTGTGTGTTTTCTGAAACTCCCACATAAAGTTTGCATGTTTTTAAACACCAGTCCTCCTGGTATACGGTAGTATATAAATTCAATAAATAATAATAATAAGTAAAAAAAGCATTACATTGTGCGGTGGTGGTGTGAGGGGAGAGGAATACATGCTATTTCACTATGCTAGTGGAATGACCACTGTGCCACTTACATATTCAGAATCAGGAGAGGAAGGGAAAACACCCTGCTCAAAAAGGTAAGAAAATGATGCAAAAATGGCATACACATCCCCAACGTCTCTGGAATCACCAATACCCATCGATTAGGGATTATGCAGACAATGACACCCACATGCTGCCTACACGATGAGCCCACAGCACACAAAGCACTGTTACAGAGACCCCCTCTCCCCAATCCATCAGCCCCAGTGGCTTAGCCAGTAACAACCCTAGCAAGGCATATCCCCAGGTGATCCTACAGACAGGGGTTCAAGTCCTCTTATGCTCCTCATAAGTACTGCTTTGGAGAGCAACATGTATTGGGTGTGTAGACGTGCATGGGGCTGTACTATGACCTCTGGTGGGGCTCTTGTAGAACATTCCAAACCTCTTATTTCAGTAAGGCTTAGGCCCGTGATTTTGATTTCGTTGGTGGTCCAGTTTCTAAGATTGTATCCCAGTGCTTCCCTTTTTTGGCTTCTCTGACCTTGCAGAACAAAAGAGTGGCTGATCTATATAGGATTGATTCCCTTTTCTTTCTCTTTCTAATGATGACTGACTTTGCTGATTTTCCACACCTGCAGCTTTCATCCACACTGCTGTGAACCCCAAGAAGTTTGCTTTTGTTTCCTCCATTGGAGCATTTAACGAAGGTTGCATTCGTGTACACACCTTCCTGGGAGTAAGTCCCATTGAGCTTCTTTCTTGAGTGGATATGAATGGGATTGTGCTGTGAGAGGAGAATTTGGCCCACTTAGACTGCTTTCTCTCTGCATGGCGTTTGCATCCCACCTCTGACTTTGTCCTGAGTTTTTGCAGTACTTATCTCAAATGTCTATTTCCTCCGCAAAGTGTTTTTCTACTGTATTGTGGGTTTCGAGCAAAACACAAGCAAAGGAAATCAGAGCAAATATGTGGTTGCCAGACCCCCTGGAGACCAAAGTATAGACTTAGAGATCAGCTGGGGTTTATTTTATTAGACATAATACTAGGCTATCTGAAAAAATAGAGACTTTAAAAGTGAAAAAAAGAGTTAAATACTATTGACCCATTTAGATACAGCCCCTCTCCGATATAATAATAATACACCTGAAGGACTATCTAGACAGCTCTCTAGTCAACACAACAAAATTACTTTAAGATTATGGAAGTCCACTGGGGCATTGTGCATGGTAACTGACATAAGTTCCATGCATTTACAAGATGTAGGGTTGTATTATGAGAGGAGACATTGTTTCCAGGACACAATCATGTGACACATAAAGATTAAATGTCTGGATTGTAATTGGAGAATATTACTGCTACTACTATGAAAACCACACCAGATGTTCTTTTTGTTTGATTTTATAAAATCACAAGTATTGCACTGGGAATATATTTTATCTCAAACCCCCCCCCACCCATTGGGAGAATGTTGTTGGGTTTTTTTTAATCCTGCTACCACAATTGTCCAGGGCATATGTTTGCATACATGTTCTCACGTTACTTTCAGACCCTCCAAGTGTCCCTATTTTCTAGGGACAGCCCTGGATTTTACAGAAGCCATCTCAGTTTCTGATTTGATCCCAGAATGTCCCACTTTTCTCTATAGGGTGTCCCTGTTTTTATCGGAGAAATGTTGGAGGATGTGGAGTTATGTGACACCCCCCCCCCCAGCCAAGGAAATAAGTAGCTATACAACCTTTAGAAGACATCTGAAGGCAGCCCTGTACAGGGGTGCTTTTCTAATGTTTAATGGGTGGCATATAAATAACAACAACAACAACAACAACAACAACAACAACAACAACAACAGGATGTCTCTATTTCCATCAGAGAAATTCCATCAGGGTATGTACTTTTCCAAGTTGAAGGAATCAGAATCTGAGTGACTGACTGAGGGAATCCAGTTCAAAGGGTGTGTAAGGGGAACTACATCTCACTGTGACTGCAGACTCTATTCTGGTGGAGAACAGGTTGTCGTCTGTCTGGGAAATCTGGCCTCAAACCTAGCACTCAAACCAATCCCCAGAGGATCCAAGTGTATGTAATCTTAACCATGCTTACTCAGAAGTAAATGCTATTGGATTAAATGGAGCTTAGTCCAAGCTTCTGCCAACCTAGTAGTTCGAAAGCATACCAGTGCGAGTAGATAAATAGGTACCTGTCAGGATGCTGCCAGCGGTTCCTGACTTGTTGCACAGAAAAGTATAAAGACAAGGAAAAGTTTATTACAGTCCTTTTTTATTTCAATCTTTACACAGAGAGGCTATAGAACCCAACCTCTTGGATAATGGCATTGTCCCGAGTGAATCTTCACCCCCCCCATCTCTCCCAGTTCCTCATTCGTCATTCTCATCGTCTCCTCTACGGGTGCTGCTACGTGCCCTCTGTCTTCCGGGTCTTTGCTCTCCTACTTTTAAGGCTAGCTGGGTTCTGGGAGATGGAGGGTCTGGAATGCTTTCTAATGACAGTGTGTCAGCTGGGTGTTCTGGCTCTCCCATAATTCCCCAGCTTCTCCCCTCATCTGCCTCTGAGCTCTTACCTCCCTCAACCCCCTGTTTTAAATCTATACTGTCTTCCTCTTCCTCCTCCCTGGAAGGGTCAGGATGCAGAGGCGGTCTCCACCATTCCTCCTCTGCCCAGTCCCTGGCAGTACTGCTATGGCCTTTCCACAGTGTCCCATTGCACCAGAAGCGGTTTAGTCATGCTGGCCACGACTCAGAAAAGCTGTCTCCAAATGCCGGCTCCCTTGGACTGAAGCAAGATGAGTGCCGCAACCCCGTAGTCGCCTTTGACTGGACTTAACTGTCCGGGGGTCTTTTACCTTTTTTACCTAGTCCAAGGCATCTCTCTCTGCCTGCCTTCAGCCAGCCAGACAAGATCATACTTCCCTTACTTCAGCTATTCCAAGTGCCTTGCCAAAGGCCCTGAACTCTTCCTGTGACATCTAGCCCAGTTACCCTGGCAACCTTCCAAATCTCCTGCCTCTGTTCACACCTCAGGGCAGTGGGGAAGGACAACAGCCCCCAGTGCCCTTGTACTGTTTCTTAATGGCCAGGTCGTTTTGTATAGGCTAGCCCAGAAATTCTTCTGCATCTTGTATTTCCCCTTCCTATCCCAAATAATCAAAATCCTACAATTTATTAATTTCTACTCTTCACTAAGAGATTCTGTTACTTTATATCTGTAGCAATATATATGTATAGTACAAGCCAGCGTCCTATGTTCCTCAGAGTTGAAGAGGGAAATAAAACTATTCTTCCTTCAGATTCTGTTCAGCAACCAGAGAAAGTGAGTAATGATTCAGAAGGAGAGAAGCTCAACTGGGACTCTGGGCAGAGAGGCCTCATGGACCCTGAGCGAGGAGGGAATACTTAGGAAGGAGGAACAAGGCTCAAAAGAGGCTTGTGGGAAGAAGAGAGACCTAAAGAGGGCAAGCATTAACTCAGGGGAAGGACACTGTGGAATTCTGGCATGCCAAGACGCTTATAGACTCCGAAAACACAAAAACTTCGTTGAGCAAAAGGGCAATCCTGGAAGGGAAGATTTCCAGGTGGATTCCTTAACAACAGTGAGACATCTGGACTTGCAGTATAGTGTACAGTACTTGTGGGAAGAGACACTTGAGGGGTCAGGGTTGCCCACTGGTCATTAATGAGGTGGCACAGTGAGGGTTTGATTATATTAGAACTGGAAGGTTTTGTGACTGTGGAAATAGATCTGACCCACATTTGGGTAATTAACAAAAGAATCAACAGGGTACCTAGATTCAATACGCAGGGCTTTGCACATTCTCCAGCAGGAGAGAGCCCCCAGCAGAGTTAAGGATACTCTCAGAGTTAACCAGCAGCACAGCATGGAAGTTAGGTTGTTTAACCCTTTTACATATTCTGTTTAATTTGCTTTAAAACTCTTGCCTGCCTTTCTCTACCCCTCTAGCAATGAACAGACCACATACTCTTTAGTAAGTTCAAAATGTTTTCGTTACTAAATCCAAAGCTTTGGGTTATGTGTTATTCCATGCAGCAGCAAGGAGAACGCAGGTAGATTACTCTTGGGTGCAAAATACAGGTCACAGTTTCAAACATGAGGTGGATTACATGGCAAGAAGAGAGAGTGAGGAAAGGAAGAGAAGCAGCTTCATTTCCTCCCTCATGGAGGTAAGGGGGCGTGACCTAGCTGAGTCTAGGAACAGAACTCTCTGGTCTTAACCCCTTCATGAACTAACTAGCATTTATGCATCACTATGTTTGGCATTAACAAACTCCAGAGTTTCCATGCTAGCTGAAGAGAAGGTGATATTCCATTGTCCATGTCGACAGAAGCTTGCAGTGAGAAACTTACAGCACAATTTGCCCTGGTCAGCTTTGTCTCTGCTAACTCAGCCTCCCTGGCACAATGAACCTTTCTGAGCTAATGCCCTCATAAAGAGACATATCGAATGGTGTTGGATTCTTGCTCTCTGGCCATATGGCATTCATTCTGCATCATTTCCTGTTATTTCTTCTTTCTGCTTCCTAGAGATCCTAGCCAATCATGCAGTGAACACGATGATGTCACTATTCTGTGCAACCAAGTGTCCTTGGCTATACCCCAAGAGCAATAGGCAAAACATTTCACCTGCTTTTCAGGCCATCACTAAACTGCTTTGAGGTTTGTTTTTTGTTTTTACAACCAAGTGGTATATAAATTTTAATAAATAAGCTTAATTTTAAAAAACCACCCAAAATGGCCAGACCATTTTTTAATGCTGAAAAAATGTTTGCAAAAGACACACACCCTCCTCTGATAACTGCCTTTCTTCTTCTTGTTACAATAGGCACAATGTATGCGAAGCACCTTGAACACTTAATTTGTGCAATATAAATGCTAAGTTTTATATTATCGCTATCATCATTCTCTCTGGAGTGGGAAGACTGAGAGACGGGATTCGCTTTTCATTACTTTTGCAGCTGAGTGAACACTGGGTTACCAAACTTGTTTGAACTGCAAGTTGTGTTGAATTAGAAATTCTCAATGGGTTTGGAAAAACCTGCCTTTGTCTGGGTTCCCCACAGGACGTACCTGCTGGGTTACAAATACTCTCTTTCTCAAAGGTGAGAGCCTGAGCCTACGGCTTTCCCGCATTCACATTTTCTCTCTGTGTGCGTCTCTCTTTCTTGTTTTGTTATTAATACAAATCCATCTCCACTCAGGAAACAGGGCTGCCTGAGAGAGCAAAATTAAGTTCTAGGCGGGGGATTCCCCCTATCGCCGGGGCCTGCTCTCTCCAGCATCCATTTTGTACCGCCGCCAGGCCTCCCCCTGCAGCCACAGTTCACTCCAAAGGGAAACCGGCAAACGAAATTGCGTTAACCTCATAAGCCATAGTGTTAATTTGTTTCCCCCAAGGCCATCTGACACCCTCATAATAAAAAAAAGAAACCCGTCTAGTCCCTTTCGGTGGCAGGCACAACCTGTGGGGAAGAAGGAAGGGCCTCATCTCAAGCAGAAGATTTGTGTCTTGCATCTTTCCCTCCAGAATCATTGATCGCTTTTGAGCATTCCCCCAGCCACAGATGGGGGATAAATTATGCTGAGATGGAACTTCTGATGGTCGGTGGGCCTTGTGATTTAAGGCTGATTCATTGAACACAGATAAGGAGAGAGTTCAGTCCAGAAATAGGCAAACTCAGCCCTCCCATCATGTTTTGAGACTACAATTCCCATCATCCTTGAGCACTGGTCCTGTTAGCGAGGGATGATGGGAGTTGTAGTCCCAAAACATGATGAAAGGGCCAAGTTTGCCCATGCCTGGTTTAGTCCTTTGCTGGTCACAGAGCCACAAGCACTGTATCCATGGTTGTATCTGAAAATCCCTGAGTCCGTGTCCTGTAGGTTCAGATAAGGTGTCCATCTAGGCCCAGCTTCACAGTCTATTTTGAATATAAGGAGTCAGTTCCAGAACATATGAAACAATAAAAATGGAATCTTTGATCATGCAGAGTGTTCGTTCTCACTGTTTGGTGGCAGTTCACACTCAGGTGGTATGATAGGACATCTAACCCCACTTCCAAGCAGGATCGAGCCTTTTGTGTCTTATAGAATTTAACCAGAGCTAGCAGCTTCCTCCGTCTGCACAGCCTGCTGGGTTTTGGTAGCCAGTGTATCCCTATAAAAGCTGGAGCTACATAGCAATCATGATGCTCAAGCGTGGGACACATTAACGGGGGCATTTGCAAAGCTGTGCAAATGCAACTTCTTTGGGATGAGTGTTGCGGAATTAGGATGAAAATGGAAATCATTGCCAATATCAGAATCTTTAGGGGACTCATAGAATCACAGATTTGGAACGGACCCCAAGGGTAATCTGGTCCAACCCCCTACAATGCAGGAATCCCATCACCTGGTCCACCTTCCATTTTGAAGCCATACCAGGCCCTGCTTAGCTTTGCAAATGTGCTAGCAGTTTTATTGCTGCACCAGTGGGAGCGGAAACTGCCAATTCACTGCTGTTGCTGCTTTCAGTCGGCAAACAATACTTAATCATATTTGCATTGCATTTCCCTTGCACTGAAATGAATGGGGTAGACTAACATAACGGCAATGCAATCTACACAGTTCATTATGCAAATTGTATAAATTTCGTAACATTGCAGCGGTGGGCAGTGAGATTGAATAATAGAGTTTTTGGTGGAAGATGGACTGCAATGGAACCGGAACAATGCTGCATGCAATAACCGGGCTGTTGTTGTTGGTCGTTTTACTCATAAAAATAACTCAAAGCAACTTACAAACACAACAGAAATACTAAAACCAGCTACAAAAAGCACATCAGTACAAACCTAAGAAACGCACCCATCTATACAAATAAAAGAGAGGTTCAGCAGTTCCTGCCCTACCATAAGAGGCAACAAATACTTAAAAAGCCTTCATACTAGGGGCCAAAAGCCTGGAGAGAAAAAAGGAAAGTTTTTGCCTGGCATCTATAAGTAGACGAAGAGGTGGCTCATTTCTCAGGAAGCTAGATAATTCACTCCTAATTAATGGCTGCATTAATATGTACCCATGATGAGCAATATAGCTTTCCTATACACAACTGAAATGGTGGCCTCTTCTCACAGTTCTTAGGAACCTGCCTTTTATGAGTCAGACCATTAGTTCTGTTGGGAAATTTCTATTCCACCTTAAGGAGCAAACATGGAACTGTTACGTGTCACATGTCTGTTTACATTCCAGCACTGTTTTGCTGGTGTTAGTGGAACTTCCTCTGTGTTTTTGCTTTTGCCTCCCTCACCAAGAAGGCAAAGAGAGAGATGACATGTTTCTTTGTCCTGGTTTATGATTAATAAATCCGTAGTTGTAGTATGTGTCCACAAGCCTCACACCTATTCTGTGTGCGCAGTTTGCTCTGCTGATATAGTGTGCCCTGGCTTTGAAGCCTGGGTCGCTGATTTACATTGGAGCAGAGGCTGATGGGTCTTTGCAGCGGGACGGCTGGAAGGAGATGACCCAGCTGGGGCTAGCCAGCTGGCCTTTCGCCCCTTTGCATGCTGACAACTTCCTCTGGCTTCCCTGTTGACTAGCAGCTGTTCTTTGTGGCTTCAGACAGAGGTCTTTCCCTGGGAGTCCTGGGGTGGCATGGGGGTTGAACCTTGGACCTTCTGCATGAGAAAACATGTGCTCCACCGCTGAGATGGAAGCAAGCCAAACAAGTGGCAAAGTTGCCCACTGTGTATGAAATGTGCAGATCCAATGAGCAGAGTACAGCCCTGGTTGGAAAGCGCAAGTGATGAAAATTCTGCCTCCCTCATTATTTCTGCTCTATTTGTAGAGATCTGCAAAGGCACCTAGAGAGTGTACTGTGGACCCAGGCTGGGATTATGTAAAGAAAGAGCTTTTGCATCAAATGCCCAGAACCTCCTGAAATTCAAGGGGATTGTGACTGGCCGCGTCCCCTGCTGCTCCACCCTGAAGAAATTGAGCGCTGAAATATGGCCCCCCTACCCCTGCTATTATATGTGTGTGACTTTTGTTCTAATTACGTGGACACTTCAAGAAAAGCACACGATAAGGCTTCCATTTAGTTCTAAGTCTGTCCAAGGAAATTTGGTAGGTCCCTCCCTTCTTTGTGAGCTGTAGGGTTCGTATGGCAACAGAGAGATTTTCTTCCTTTAAAACAAAACAAAACAAACAAACAAACAAACTGGGGACAGAAAATAAAACGAGAGCCAATTCCTTCCCCCTTAAAATAAACAGTTTTAATAATATTGTTCCAGGCAGACAGGGATCAAAAAAATCCATTAAGCAGGAAAGTGGCTTTTGCCATAGGAAAAGTGCTGGCACTTGTCCCCTTCTTGTCACTGCCTCTCCTGCCCTCCTGAAGGGTAACCTTTAAAAGACACACTGCCATGTGGTACTTAAACCTCTGGCATTTACCTTCGTTTCTGCCTGGCTTTCATTCCAAGCAATGGCGAGGAGGGTTTTCTAATGTGATAAACAGGCGGTGGGAAAAGGGAGAGAGAGAGTGAAGCACTGCTTCTTGTGGCTTGACAGTTCCCTTTCCTCTGTGTCGGGATGCTCGCTTCCTCGGTTAGCGCTCAGCAAATGAAATCCCTGCTTGCGTGCACCCTCATCGTGTGGCTTTCAGATATCCTTGTCCCAAGCCGCTGGGCAAGGCGGGCTCCTGTCTGAACTGGAGAGGGTGGGGGGAAGCAGTGGGATATGAGTTTCTGTGGATGGTATTTGGACAGCTTTAGAACACTGAAAAAGGAAAGGAAAGAACAGCTCCTGACTAACAAAACAGAAGGATTTCATTGTTTAAGAAATAGGCAGACTGGTACAGTGGGAGGGTCATAGTCTCTTGGCAGCCAGCCCAAAGCTGTTAGATCCAAATTTCACCTATAATTAAAGGATAAAATTACCAGCATCACTTTTCAGGGCTACTGTATTGGGGATAGCTCAGTTGGTAGAGCATGAGACTCTTAATCTCAGGGTCAGGGGTTTGAGCCCCACGTTGGGCTAAAGATTCCTGCATTTCAGGGGGTTGGACTAGATGGCTGTCGTGGTCCCTTCCAACTCCACAATTCTATGATTCTATGTGATAAAGTCTATGGAACACACACACACACATACATACACACAGAGAGCGATTGTTCCTTGGACCCTGAGAGACGTTATTGGAGAGAAAGCTTTCCATCCCCTCTTTCTCTCAGCAGCTGCCAGCAACCTCAGAAGAAACATCTCCAGAGGATCAGGGGGCCCTCCTGAAAAAGTTTCACACCTCTAGCCATGAGAACGCTGATGGAGAGCAATAGTGGATGGTGTCAAGGCAGCAGGAAGGTTGGTGTGGTGCAAATGCACCAGCAGATCAAAGCTGGCAATCCTGGTGGTGCGTTTTCACCGTGCTGACCTCCACACTGCTACACCTTTCCCACTCTTCTTGCTGGTGAGCAGCATTGTCTCAGAATGCCACTGCGCCACCATGCCATCTGCTGTTGCTGAACTGCAACTCTGAATTCCAAAGGAGGAAGACTCCTATCCAAGTAGCTGAATGGGTGGCTGAACTGGACCTGGGAATTATTAAATAACACAGAGGAGACAAAATGAACTAGGATATAAAGATGAACAACAGCATATAAACACACTCTAAGAGGAAACTGATACTTTTTCAGGCAATCAAGATCTTCCCATGAATGTTCTTCCAGATCTTCCAAGGCACCTTTCATGCAATTTGTGTAAAATAGTGATATTTGGGCTACTGTGTGAATGGCAGCTCTATCAAAATCCATGCTTGAAATGGTTGTCTGCTTGCTTGCCCAGATAGCAGCTCATTGTGTACCCTGAAGGAGGGTAGAGTGGGAATATGTTTGGTGTGGTATATGTATTTTTGTTACCCAGTAAGCATGTATTTACTTGGCAGGAGAACTGTGTTGCAAAATTTGGAGTGAACATTTGGAAAGGTGGCTGCATTTCAGTTCGTGTATCATTTTTGGAAAGGATCAATTAGGTGAGTTCATATTTTAATTGCAAACTGAATTGTATGCCACCGCCCTCTATCCCTACTGATTATGCATGAGTAGCTCAAATATAAACTGGTGCTTGACCCAATAGGCGATTGAGCAAAGCTAAGTTGGGTTAGAAGTACCTAATTCAATCCATTTCAAATGGACTCTTCCTCCATCCCTAGTCTCAAGACAAGCTTGACTCTCAGCAGATCAGAACTCCAAACTTCTCTTTCCTTCTGCCCAACCACCCAGCTATTGCAAAGGCCCCCTCACTGAGTCTCAACCAAAGAACAAGGGTAGTATACTTATCTCTCTCTGCACTCAGCTCTCTAAAATGTGGGTTAAACAAAAAAAATCAAAGGGCTAAACTGCTCTGCTGGCAGCTCAGAAGAACTCAAAGTTCTCAAGTTGCTGAGAAACATAACTAGGTATGACACTTGTACTGAAGACAAAAAAAGTACAAAAAGAGAGAACATGGCAAGCAAGGATTAAAAGACCTGGCATATAAAAATAAAGATGTCAACCCTCACACCTTATTTATCAGAGATAAATAACTGCTGACTACTTTCCACATAGCAAAAGGCTTTAATCTTCATTCGAGCGTCATGGCAAAATTAAGGAAAAGATGCAGCTAAGGAAGAAGATGAGAGAAAGGTTATCCACATGCCTCATACTTTGGGAATTCTTATGCTCTGGGATAGCCAATGTTGCTTGATAAGTTAAAGCAAACTTCAAGATCTGTTTTGGCAAGTTGAAATGACAAGTCATCACCATGGCCTCTTTCCCTCCATGGGAATGGGCCAGGAAACATCCCTGAGTCCCGCCCGCCAATATTGACCCTTCAGTCAGCATCTGAAACGGAACAAAATGGGTGTTAAGATTACAAGGACATATCTGAAGGAAAAGAAAAGGGTGGGGCACAGCAGCCCAAGGTGGCTGGTTGAATCATGCTGAATCGTGCTCTACCAAACTGAGTATCTGTCAGCAACAGTTCTACTGCCATTCAGATTTGGGTTCCTACCTGGAAAAGTTGTGAAATGGAAGGAGAAACAGAAGTATGTGCTGTCGGCCACTCCCCACAAATCCTTACATATTCAGACTTGCTGGTTTTGTGGCATCAGTATTGGTACTACTGAGAAGCAGCTTGTGAAGACACCTGTGGGCCATACTACTTCAGATTGTAGGTGGGGGAGTCCATGGACGGGATTCATCTAACTGGATCAATCAGCAAAAGCCCTGTGCAATGACTTCTGCTTGTGCAGCAGGGCTTTGCTTCCCATCAAATGCCTCTTGAAATTGGCTGTGTGTGTGTGTGTGTGTGTGTGTGTATGAGAGAGAGAGAGAGAGAGAGAGAGAGAGAGAGAGAGAGAGAGAGAGAGAGAAAGAGAAGTGTCATTCCATTTGGCAAGTTGGAATGCTTGTGCAGGCAGAACTGGAAGAGCATTATGTCAAAGTGCAAGGCAAGAGGTAAGGGGGACAAATTTTGGTGTCGCACAGGGCGCTGCTGGAATTTGAGACCCCAAGGCTTGCTACTTTTGATGTTGAATTCCATCCTGTGATTGATTCCCTGTAGAGAAACCAGTCTCTACACATAGCAAACTAAGCCCAAGAGTCCTTGACTCTCCTTTCCCCTAACTTGCTAGTTGTGTGTGCAAGAATTTCTTTTCTTTCTTTTTTTAAAAAAGGGGACACGTTGAACCATGCAGTTCAATACTGGTGGTTTGAACTGGGCCTGAGAAAGAGAAAGGAGCATGTCAGGGTTGCCAGATTATCTGTTTGGAGCCCTCATACTAGAGCCTCACATAGTTTAGGATTTTGTTTGGAATTCTTGAAATGGTGCAAGGGAAGAGATACTCCAGCCATCACCTCCTCCTGTATCCATCCTTTTTCCTCAGAGCAACACTGCGCTTTGGGAGCAGCCCATCGACTAACATTCTCTAGCAACTTCCCCTTCTTAATTCAGGCATCAGTGACCATATCAGTGAGTAAATCTAATGCAAAGCAGGGTGCCTTTGTCCTTATAGGAATGGACGAACCTGTTGATTCCTCATTTCTTCCACTCTTAAATTCTGCTCTAAATTTCCACATCAGTTTGTGATTTATTTATTTTTATGTCCACACGAAAATTCATCAACATTTTGGTTTGGATTGATCCTCATATACACAATTCTGATGCAGTGTTCCTCAGTATGCACATTTTTGCAGAATGAACTTCCAAGATGTATGTACTTTTGCATGTTACTTTAAACTAAAAATATGCATTTCTATGACTTGGCTAGAGAAGAGCATTGCAAAATTTGGAGAAGTGCAAATTTCAAACAATTCCTCAGCTTCTGTTTGCTGGTTGCTTTGTAAAGTGCAGATTAGGCAGGTTTGCCTTTAAATGCAAACGGAATCCAATTTCTGCACCCGATTTCTATGTCCCTGCCTCTGCTGTCTTCTCCCCTCACCCACTCCTCTCTCTCTCTTGCAAACAGCGACAATGAAAACCCTCAGCCTCTTCCGCTTCCACTTCACTTCCTTGGCAGCACTGCCAGAGGAGAGAAGCTGACCATAATCTGCTTTGACAAACTAAGGAAGAGAGAGAAAGAAAGAGGGAAAGAAGCCTCTGCCTTCAGAGAAAGGAAATCCTTGACTGGAATTCTCCTTTGCACAATAAATCATCCCCAACTGGCCAGCAGAAGGAAAACGGGCTGCCCACCAAATTCCTCTCCCACTTGAGGCTTGCTGGCCACACGTAAGGAACTGCTATGGTTTCCTCCAAGTTAGTGCTCCCCTGTGCAAGCTTCGGTCCTGATATATTTGCACACCAGAGTTGCAAAGCAGTTCGTACACTGTATAGAGGTTCTTAATTCCCATACATATACACTAATTCTGAAAGTTCCACATGGCATTGGAGCCATGTGGTTCTTGTAGTGAACAACAAAACTTGCCAGTCACTTGTTACACAGAAAGGTCTCCATGTGAAGGACTGTAGCTCAGTGGTAAAGCATCTGTCTTGAGTACAGAAGGTCCAGCTTCAACCCCCAACATCTCCAGGAAGGGCTGGGAGAGAATCCAGTCTGAAATCCTGGAGAGTCACTGAGAGTCAGTTTAGACAATACTGAGCTATATGGGTCTGACGCAGGGTATGATAGCTTCCTTGGGACGTGGGTGGCGCTGTGGTCTAAACCTCCGAGCCTAGGGCTTGCCGATCGGAAGGTTGGCAGTTCAAATCCCCGCGACGGAGTGAGCTCCCGTTGCTCTGTCCCAGCTCCTGCCAGGGGTCCTTTACCTGTTTCAAACCCTTACCTATGATAGCTTCCTATCTGATTTACAGCATATTAAAAAACTTAAGCCTAGGTAAAAGTACATAGACACATGCACACAAACACACAAACACTTCATAATAAATACATAGCATAGATACCCGCCCCTGCCCCTAACAGCAGCAGAAAGGTTTAGTGGCACACTAACCACCAAAAGCGTGGGGAAAGGTAAGTCTTTACTTGGTAATTTTTAATCCATACCTATA